>NC_074687.1:965724-1150724 GCF_029448725.1 Salvelinus fontinalis | reverse complement strand
TACCATGATCTTTGAAATGCAAGAGAAAGGCCATAATGTATTATTCCAGCCCAGGTGCAATTTAGATTGTGGCCACTAGATGGCAGCAGTGTATATATGTATGTGTATGTGCAAAGTTTTAGACTGATTAAAAAAAGATATATTTCACCTTTATGATGCAATGAACCATTCAAAATGTTGTATCCAGACAGCCCAAATGTGCCTGATTTGTTTATTAATAACTTTTCATGTTCAAAACTATACACTCTCCTCAAACAATAGCATGGTATTATTTCACTGTAAATTGGACAGTGCAGTTAGATTAACAAGAATTTAAGCTTTCCGCCAATATCAGATATATCTGTCCTAGGAAATGTTCTTGTTTCTTACAAGCTCATGCTAATCAGATTAGCCTACGTTAGCTCAACCGTCCCGTGGACGGGACACCGATCCCTTAAAATGAGGGGTGTTGTAGAAAGTAGTCAGCGAGTGGATCATCTCTAACCAATATCAACGCCAACGACGAATTTTCAAAACGCTGATTTACGCTGCGTGTTCTGGCTCTGGCCCAAACCATTGTTTTTTGGGACTAAATCAGAATGGGGGCAAGGTAGCCTAGTGGTTAGAGCGTTGGACCAGTAACCAGCAGGTAGCCTAGTGGTTAGAGCGTTGGACTAGTAACCAGCAGGTAGCCTAGTGGTTAGAGCGTTGGACCAGTAACCAGCAGGTAGCCTAGTGGTTAGAGCGTTGGACCAGTAACCAGCAGGTAGCCTAGTGGTTAGAGCGTTGGACTAGTAACCAGCAGGTAGCCTAGTGGTTAGAGCGGCAGGTAGCCTAGTGGTTAGAGCGTTGGGCTAGTAACCAGCAGGTAGCCTAGTGGTTAGAGCGTTGGACTAGTAACCAGCAGGTAGCCTAGTGGTTAGAGCGTTGGACCAGTAACCAGCAGGTAGCCTAGTGGTTAGAGTGTTGGGCCAGTAACCAGCAGGTAGCCTAGTGGTTAGAGCGTTGGACTAGTAACCAGCAGGTAGCCTAGTGGTTAGAGCGTTGGGCTAGTAACCAGCAGGTAGCCTAGTGGTTAGAGCGTTGGACCAGTAACCAGCAGGTAGCCTAGTGGTTAGAGCGTTGGACCAGTAACCAGCAGGTAGCCTAGTGGTTAGAGCGTTGGACCAGTAACCAGCAGGTAGCCTAGTGGTTAGAGCATTGGACTAGTAACCAGCAGGTAGCCTAGTGGTTAGAGCGTTGGGCTAGTAACCAGCAGGTAGCCTAGTGGTTAGAGTGTTGGACCAGTAACCAGCAGGTAGCCTAGTGGTTAGAGCGTTGGACCAGTAACCAGCAGGTAGCCTAGTGGTTAGAGCGTTGGACTAGTAACCAGCAGGTAGCCTAGTGGTTAGAGCGTTGGACCAGTAACCAGCAGGGTAGCCTAGTGGTTAGAGCGTTGGGCTAGTAACCAGCAGGTAGCCTAGTGGTTAGAGCGTTGGGCTAGTAACCGAGAGGTTGCAAGTGCGAATCCCTGAGCTGACAAGTCCTACTATGGTCCAGGGCCCGGTTCCCCAAGGGGAGGTAGAGCAGTAACACTATGGTCCAGGGCCCGGTTCCCCAAGGGGAGGTAGAGCAGTAACACTATGGTCCAGGGCCCGGTTCCCCAAAGGGAGGTAGAGCAGTAACACTATGGTCCAGGGCCCGGTTCCCCAAAGGGAGGTAGAGCAGTCCTACTATGGTCCATGGCCCGGTTCCCCAAGGGGAGGTAGAGCAGTAACACTATGGTCCAGGGCCCGGTTCCCCAAAGGGAGGTAGAGCAGTAATACTATGGTCCAGGGCCCGGTTCCCCAAAGGGAGGTAGAGCAGTAATACTATGGTCCAGGGCCCGGTTCCCCAAAGGGAGGTAAAGCAGTAATACTATGGTCCAGGGCCCGGTTCCCCAAAGGGAGGTAGAGCAGCAACACTATGGTCCAGGGCCCGGTTCCCCAAGGGGAGGTAGAGCAGTAATACTATGGTCCAGGGCCCGGTTCCCCAAGGGGAGGTAGAGCAGTAACACTATGGTCCAGGGCCCGGTTCCCCAAAGGGAGGTAGAGCAGTCCTACTATGGTCCAGGGCCCGGTTCCCCAAAGGGAGGTAGAGCAGTCCTACTATGGTCCAGGGCCCAGTTCCCCAAAGGGAGGTAGAGCAGTAACACTATGGTCCAGGGCCCGGTTCCCCAAAGGGAGGTAGAGCAGTCCTACTATGGTCCAGGGCCCGGTTCCCCAAGGGGAGGTAGAGCAGTAACACTATGGTCCAGGGCCCGGTTCCCCAAAGGGAGGTAGAGCAGTAATACTATGGTCCAGGGCCCGGTTCCCCAAAGGGAGGTAGAGCAGTAATACTATGGTCCAGGGCCCGGTTCCCCAAAGGGAGGTAGAGCAGTAATACTATGGTCCAGGGCCCGGTTCCCCAAAGGGAGGTAGAGCAGCAACACTATGGTCCAGGGCCCGGTTCCCCAAAGGGAGGTAGAGCAGTAACACTATGGTCCAGGGCCCGGTTCCCCAAAGGGAGGTAGAGCAGCAACACTATGGTCCAGGGCCCGGTTCCCCAAAGGGAGGTAGAGCAGTAACACTATGGTCCAGGGCCCGGTTCCCCAAAGGGAGGTAGAGCAGCAACACTATGGTCCAGGGCCCGGTTCCCCAAAGGGAGGTAGAGCAGTAACACTATGGTCCAGGGCCCGGTTCCCCAAAGGGAGGTAGAGCAGCAACACTATGGTCCAGGGCCCGGTTCCCCAAGGGGAGGTAGAGCAGTAATACTATGGTCCAGGGCCCGGTTCCCCAAGGGGAGGTAGAGCAGTAATACTATGGTCCAGGGCCCGGTTCCCCAAAGGGAGGTAGAGCAGTCCTACTATGGTCCAGGGCCCGGTTCCCCAAAGGGAGGTAGAGCAGTCCTACTATGGTCCAGGGCCCGGTTCCCCAAAGGGAGGTAGAGCAGTAATACTATGGTACAGCTGATCTGTAGTCAGTATTGTGGAATAATTCTCAGTGTTATGTTAAGATCTGAATGGAGGAAGGTAAGTAATATCTCTCTAGGAGCTGATCTGTAGTCAGTACTGTGGAATAATTCTCGTGTTATGTTAAGATCTGAATGGAGAAAGCTGATTCCTAGAACAGCCCTGCCTTTCTTTCAATCCTATCAGTATCGACACATGATGCTACGATGCACTTAGTGAACATTATTTCTGTTGTTTTGGGAAACGTACGTTACATCTTTGGTCGTCATGGGAATAATGCATTGTTTAAACACCCGTAAGTCTAAAGATTGTAGCTTCCATCAATGTAATTTTCTGCATCATTTCCAATCCCCCATATATTGTTTTGGTAAATATATATATCCATATACACACATACCCATACATACATACACATACAGTGGGGAGAACAAGTATTTGATACACTGCCGATTTTGCAGGTTTTCCTACTTACAAAGCATGTAGAGGTCTGTAATTTTTTGTCATAGGTACACTTCAACTGTGAGAGACGGAATCTAAAACAAAAATCCAGAAAATCACATTGTATGATTTTAAAGTAATTCATTTGCATTTTAATGCATGACATAAGTATTTGATACATCAGAAAAGCAGAACTTAATATTTGGTACAGAAACCTTTGTTTGCAATTACAGAGATCATACGTTTCCTGTAGTTCTTGACCAGGTTTGCACACAGAGCAGCAGGGATTTTGGCCCACTCCTCCATACAGACCTTCTCCAGATCCTTCAGGTTTCGGGGCTGTCGCTGGGCAATACGGACTTTCAGCTCCCTCCAGAGATGTTCTATTGGGTTCAGGTCCGGAGACTGGCTAGACCACTCCAGGACCTTGAGATGCTTCTTACGGAGCCACTCCTTAGTTGCCCTGGCTGTGTGTTTCGGGGCATCTTCAATGCTCTTACTGAGGGAAGGAGGTTGTTGGCCAAGATCTCGCGATACATGGCCCCATCCATCCTCCCCTCAATACGGTGCAGTCGTCCTGTCCCCTTTGCAGAAAAGCATCCCCAAAGAATGATGTTTCCACCTCCATGCTTCACGGTTGGGATGGTGTTCTTGGGGTTGTACTCATCCTTCTTCTTCCTCCAAACACGGCGAGTGGAGTTTAGACCAAAAATCTCTATTTTTGTCTCATCAGACCACATGACCTTCTCCCATTCCTCCTCTGGATCATCCAGATGGTCATTGGCAAACTTCAGACGGGCCTGGACATGCGCTGGCTTGAGCAGGGGGACCTTGCGTGCGCTGCAGGATTTTAATCCATGACGGCGTAGTGTGTTACTAATGGTTTTCTTTGAGACTGTGGTCCCAGCTCTCTTCATGTCATTGACCAGGTCCTGCTGTGTAGTTCTGGGCTGATCCCTCACCTTCCTCATGATCATTGATGCCCCACGAGGTGAGATCTTGCATGGAGCCCCAGACCGAGGGTGATTGACCGTCATCTTGAACTTCTTCCATTTTCTAATAATTGCGCCAACAGTTGTTGCCTTCTCACCAAGCTGCTTGCCTATTGTCCTGTAGCCCATCCCAGCCTTGTGTAGGTCTACAATTGTATCTATCCTTGATGTCCTGACACAGCTCTCTGGTCTTGGCCATTGTGGAGAGGTTGGAGTCTGTTTGATTGAGTGTGTGGACAGGTGTCTTTTATACAGGTAACGAGTTCAAACAGGTGCAGTTAATACAGGTAATGAGTGGAGAACAGGAGGGCTTCTTAAAGAAAAACTAACAGGTCTGTGAGAGACGGAATTCTTACTGGTTGGTAGGTGATCAAATACTTATGTCATGCAATAAAATGCAAATGAATTACTTAAAAATCATACAATGTGATTTTCTGGATTTTTGTTTTAGATTCCGTCTCTCACAGTTAAAGTGTAACTATGATAAAAAATTACAGACCTCTACATGCTTTGTAAGTAGGAAAACCTACAAAATCGGCAGTGTCTCAAATACTTGTTCTCCCCACTGTAAGTTTCGTAATGCTTAAGTTGTTACGAGTGTACTGATATAAGTAGGACACGTGACATCCCGGCAACTTTGATAAAAAAACACTTTATATTGGAATGGTCTCGAGATGGAATGAGGCTAGTAGAATAGCATCTCCATTGAATACAGGCTGTTGACATCAGCAACCCTCACTGAATATTCAAAAAGGATTACAATAATGAGATGTATCCACCAATCTAAAGAAAGGATAGGCAGGAGCTGGACTTCCATTGTTAGGGTGGAGAAATATGTATCCTGTGGGTATATCCATAATCTTTGAGAATTTAACAAAATGTGGAAAAACTCAAGGGGTCTGAACACCTTCCAAATGCACTGTAAGAAGATCAGGATTTGTTATTTTTTTATATGTATTTAACCCCTTATTTTTTGCACTAAACCATCTCCATATATACTTCCGTTCTGACATGTATGTGTTTGTGAGTCTTTCCACAGAGGGGTCATATTAGTGTGCAGCCCGAACTGTTCGGACGCTACAGACAGAAGTTGGCAGATCGGCTGTACCGAGACGCTTGTTGTAGAGCAAAACAGAGAACACCATGTACGTGTTCATGAGAGTCTCATCTTTCCATAGAGGGTCATAATAGTTTATAGGCCAAACTGTTTGGATGCTAATTGCTAACCCAATTTCTTGGGCCACTATACCTACTTTGCCACTTGGACTTGGACCCCTCTGCTACTCGGAACCCTACTAATCCATCACGACTGGTCTATCGACGTCACCGCACGAGGAGGCTAAAACAGACTTTCCTCCGTCGAGACGTCCCTCTAAGGCCCTTCTGCTAGCTTGCTAGCCCCGGCCTGCTAGCTGTCTGAATCGCCGTGTCTCCAACCAGCCCAACCACTCACTGGACCCCTATGATCACGCGGCTACGCATGCCTCTCCCTAATATCAATATGCCTCGTCCATTACTGTCCTGGTTAGTGATTATTGTCATATTTCACTGTAGAGCCTCTAGCCCTGCTCAATATGCCTTAACCAACCATGTTGTTCCATCACCCACATATGCGGTGACATCACCTGGTTTAAACGTCTCTAGAGACAATATCTCTCTCATCATTACTCAATGCCTATGTTTACCTCCAATGTACTCACATCCTACCATACATTTGTCTGTACATTATGCCTTGAATCTATTCTATCGCGCCCAGAATAGATATACACATACATACTTCCCCCAATTGGAGTAAACTAATAAACACTTCTGCTTCTACCTTCAGTTTATACATCTTATACCCAATTTACAGACACAATCTATTTTACAAGAGTTATATTTAGTTGGTTTTTAGTCCTTCCTCTATTTCTGATGTCCATCCAGTTTCTATTTGTGACTGTGCTATTTCACAAAAGTTCTGAACCAATATAAATTCTACAGACCCGTATGTTTTACATTGGTTATCTTGTTATTAGTCCCACCCTTCAGCTCCATTCAACCCCTCCCATCTATCTCTCAACACCATCCATTTTGGATTTCTATTTGCTATACATTTTTCAACTGTGATGCTTCACAAAAGTACTGAACCTTTCTATTCTCATAGCTTCTACAGATTGTAAATTAAAGATAAAATGTTTTGCTAAAATAATAATTATATTATTGATTGATTGACTATGGCTTTTCAAATCCCCCAGTATTGATATCTGCAGCGTTAGTTCTTGACAAATGTTGCAATTCTTCAGCCATTCCTGGACCTGTGACCAAAAACGAGCTACATACGGACAATACCAAAATAAATGGTCTAATGACTCTGCCTCCTCACAACAGAATCTACAGAGCTGGGAAGATTGTATCCCCCATATATATAACATTGTATTAGTTGCAAGTATTTTGTACAATAATTTAAATTGAAAAATTCGAAGTTTTGAATCCGGCGTTGTTTTGCGTATCAATTCATAAACCATGTGCCATGGAATGGGTACATCGAAAATCTCTTCCCAACTATTTTGCAATTTATATGGCACAGCTGTTAGTTTTTTGGTCCTTAAATGAAATTGGTATATGTTTTTATTTATCACTCTTTTCTTTAACCATTTTTGTTCTTTAATACAGGGCCGACATACAAGTTCCTTACTTTTATCCCCTTCCACCTGCCTCTTCCATTTTTGTGGTAATGCTGCAATTAATTGGTTGTAATTTTGGGTAGAGCAGACATTTCCATATGTCTGTGTTAGCTGCATGTGTGACATTACTCCACCAGTCATATTTATGATATCATTCACTAAAACTAAACCTTTTTTTTTTTTTTTTCTTCGAAAAATATATTTTTTAATCAATTAGTATATTTGAATTGAACCACAATATCTGTTGTATTATTGGTTCCGTCCTTCCAGGTGGATTAAACTGAAATTGCAACCAACTTTTTAAGGCTTGTTTAAAAAAATACAGATATTTTGGAGATGATTTCCTTTTCAAACAACCGAAAGTGAGCAGGTGTAATCTGAATAAAGGGGAAATATAACCGTGTCTTACATAGATGCAGTCCTTCTGGTAGCGCAGGTAAAGGTTGTACATGATGGCAGCTTCATGTAGCTCTGCCAGAGAAGACATGTCCTCTACTCCATTAATACTGGTGAGGTGCATAGGAAACACCTTGTCTCTGCTCAGCTCCCCCTGCTGCAGGTACATCACCTGAGACACAGAGACACAACAGGAAGTTATAGCTTTACTGCTGCAGGTACATCACCTGAGACACAGAGACACAACAGGAAGTTATAGCTTTACTGCTGCAGGTACATCACCTGAGACACAACAGGAAGTTATAGCTTTACTGCTGCAGGTACATCACCTGAGACACAACAGGAAGTTATAGCTTTACTGCTGCAGGTACATCACCTGAGACACAGAGACACGACAGGAAGTTATAGCTTTACTGCTGCAGGTACATCACCTGAGACACAGAGACACGACAGGAAGTTATAGCTTTACTGCTGCAGGTACATCACCTGAGACACAGAGACACGACAGGAAGTTATAGCTTTACTGCTGCAGGTACATCACCTGAGACACAGAGACACGACAGGAAGTTATAGCTTTACTGCTGCAGGTACATCACCTGAGACACAGAGACACAACAGGAAGTTATAGCTTTACTGCTGCAGGTCCATCACCTGAGACACAGAGACACGACAGGAAGTTATAGCTTTACTGCTGCAGGTACATCACCTGAGACACAACAGGAAGTTATAGCTTTACTGCTGCAGGTACATCACCTGAGACACAACAGGAAGTTATAGCTTTACTGCTGCAGGTACATCACCTGAGACACAACAGGAAGTTATAGCTTTACTGCTGCAGGTACATCACCTGAGACACAACAGGAAGTTATAGCTTTACTGCTGCAGGTACATCACCTGAGACACAACAGGAAGTTATAGCTTTACTGCTGCAGGTACATCACCTGAGACACAACAGGAAGTTATAGCTTTACTGCTGCAGGTACATCACCTGAGACACAACAGGAAGTTATAGCTTTACTGCTGCAGGTACATCACCTGAAACACAGAGAAACAACAGGAAGTTATAGCTTTACTGCTGCAGGTACATCACCTGAGACACAACAGGAAGTTATAGCTTTACTGCTGCAGGTACATCACCTGAGACACAACAGGAAGTTATAGCTTTACTGCTGCAGGTACATCACCTGAGACACAACAGGAAGTTATAGCTTTACTGCTGCAGGTACATCACCTGAAACACAACAGGAAGTTATAGCTTTACTGCTGCAGGTACATCACCTGAGACACAGCAGGTAGTTAGCTTTACAACAAGTGTAGTAGGACACCTCACAGCAGGTGTAGTAGGTCACCATGCCAGGATCTCATGGGTGATGTAGTTGCACCATGTCAGGTTTACATTACTGAAACTAACACCGTCTACTGTAGATGGAGCCTGTCACACTACTGAAACTAACACCGTCTACTGTAGATGGAGCCTGAAACTAACACCGTCTACTGTAGATGGAGCCTGTCACACTACTGAAACTAACACTGTCTACTGTAGATGGAGCCTGAAACTAACACCGTCTACTGTAGATGGAGCCTGTCACACTACTGAAACTAACACCGTCTACTGTAGATGGAGCCTGTCACATTACTGAAACTAACACTGTCTACTGTAGATGGAGCCTGAAACTAACACTGTCTACTGTAGATGGAGCCTGTCACACTACTGAAACTAACACTGTCTACTGTAGATGGAGCCTGTCACATTACTGAAACTAACACTGTCTACAGTAGATGGAGCCTGTCACATTACTGAAACTAACACCGTCTACTGTAGATGGAGCCTGAAACTAACACCGTCTACTGTAGATGGAGCCTGTCACATTACTGAAACTAACACCGTCTACTGTAGATGGAGCCTGTCACATTACTGAAACTAACACCGTCTACTGTAGATGGAGCCTGAAACTAACACCGTCTACTGTAGATGGAGCCTGTCACATTACTGAAACTAACACCGTCTACTGTAGATGGAGCCTGAAACTAACACTGTCTACTGTAGATGGAGCCTGTCACATTACTGAAACTAACACTGTCTACTGTAGATGGAGCCTGTCACACTACTGAAACTAACACTGTCTACTGTAGATGGAGCCTGAAACTAACACTGTCTACTGTAGATGGAGCCTGTCACATTACTGAAACTAACACCGTCTACTGTAGATGGAGCCTGTCACATTACTGAAACTAACACCGTCTACTGTAGATGGAGCCTGAAACTAACACCGTCTACTGTAGATGGAGCCTGAAACTAACACCGTCTTCTGTAGATGGAGCCTGTCACATTACTGAAACTAACACCGTCTACTGTAGATGGAGCCTGTCACATTACTGAAACTAACACCGTCTACTGTAGATGGAGCCTGTCACATTACTGAAACTAACACCGTCTACTGTAGATGGAGCCTGTCACACTACTGAAACTAACACTGTCTACTGTAGATGGAGCCTGTCACACTACTGAAACTAACACTGTCTACTGTAGATGGAGCCTGAAACTAACACTGTCTACTGTAGATGGAGCCTGTCACACTACTGAAACTAACACTGTCTACTGTAGATGGAGCCTGTCACATTACTGAAACTAACACCGTCTACTGTAGATGGAGCCTGAAACTAACACCGTCTACTGTAGATGGAGCCTGTCACATTACTGAAACTAACACCGTCTACTGTAGATGGAGCCTGTCACATTACTGAAACTAACACCGTCTATTGTAGATGGAGCCTGTCACATTACTGAAACTAACACTGTCTACAGTAGATGGAGCCTGTCACATTACTGAAACTAACACCGTCTACAGTAGATGGAGCCTGAAACTAACACTGTCTACTGTAGATGGAGCCTGTCACATTACTGAAACTAACACCGTCTACTGTAGATGGAGCCTGAAACTAACACTGTCTACTGTAGATGGAGCCTGTCACACTACTGAAACTAACACCGTCTACTGTAGATGGAGCCTGTCACATTACTGAAACTAACACTGTCTACTGTAGATGGAGCCTGAAACTAACACCGTCTACTGTAGATGGAGCCTGAAACTAACACTGTCTACTGTAGATGGAGCCTGTCACATTACTGAAACTAACACCGTCTACAGTAGATGGAGCCTGTCACATTACTGAAACTAACACCGTCTACAGTAGATGGAGCCTGTCACATTACTGAAACTAACACCGTCTACAGTAGATGGAGCCTGTCACATTACTGAAACTAACACCGTCTACAGTAGATGGAGCCTGTCACATTACTGAAACTAACACTGTCTACTGTAGATGGAGCCTGTCACATTACTGAAACTAACACTGTCTACTGTAGATGGAGCCTGAAACTAACACTGTCTACTGTAGATGGAGCCTGTCACATTACTGAAACTAACACCGTCTACTGTAGATGGAGCCTGAAACTAACACTGTCTACTGTAGATGGAGCCTGCAACTAACACTGTCTACTGTAGATGGAGCCTGTCACATTACTGAAACTAACACCGTCTACTGTAGATGGAGCCTGTCACATTACTGAAACTAACACCGTCTACTGTAGATGGAGCCTGTCACATTACTGAAACTAACACCGTCTACTGTAGATGGAGCCTGTCACATTACTGAAACTAACACTGTCTACTGTAGATGGAGCCTGTCACATTACTGAAACTAACACCGTCTACTGTAGATGGAACCTGTCACACTACTGAAACTAACACCGTCTACTGTAGATGGAGCCTGAAACTAACACCGTCTACTGTAGATGGAGCCTGTCACATTACTGAAACTAACACCGTCTACTGTAGATGGAGCCTGTCACATTACTGAAACTAACACCGTCTACTGTAGATGGAGCCTGAAACTAACACTGTCTACTGTAGATGGAGCCTGAAACTAACACTGTCTACTGTAGATGGAGCCTGAAACTAACACTGTCTACTGTAGATGGAGCCTGTCACATTACTGAAACTAACACTGTCTACTGTAGATGGAGCCTGAAACTAACACCGTCTACTGTAGATGGAGCCTGAAACTAACACTGTCTACTGTAGATGGAGCCTGTCACATTACTGAAACTAACACTGTCTACTGTAGATGGAGCCTGTCACACTACTGAAACTAACACCGTCTACTGTAGATGGAGCCTGTCACATTACTGAAACTAACACCGTCTACTGTAGATGGAGCCCGAAACTAACACTGTCTACTGTAGATGGAGCCTGAAACTAACACCGTCTACTGTAGATGGAGCCTGTCACATTACTGAAACTAACACCGTCTACTGTAGATGGAGCCTGAAACTAACACCGTCTACTGTAGATGGAGCCTGTCACATTACTGAAACTAACACCGTCTACTGTAGATGGAGCCTGAAACTAACACCGTCTACTGTAGATGGAGCCTGAAACTAACACCGTCTACTGTAGATGGAGCCTGAAACTAACACCGTCTACTGTAGATGGAGCCTGAAACTAACACCGTCTACTGTAGATGGAGCCTGAAACTAACACCGTCTACTGTAGATGGAGCCTGTCACATTACTGAAACTAACACTGTCTACTGTAGATGGAGCCTGAAACTAACACCGTCTACTGTAGATGGAGCCTGAAACTAACACCGTCTACTGTAGATGGAGCCTGTCACATTACTGAAACTAACACCGTCTACTGTAGATGGAGCCTGTCACATTACTGAAACTAACACCGTCTACTGTAGATGGAGCCTGTCACATTACTGAAACTAACACCGTCTACTGTAGATGGAGCCTGTCACATTACTGAAACTAACACTGTCTACTGTAGATGGAGCCTGTCACATTACTGAAACTAACACCGTCTACTGTAGATGGAACCTGTCACACTACTGAAACTAACACCGTCTACTGTAGATGGAGCCTGAAACTAACACCGTCTACTGTAGATGGAGCCTGAAACTAACACCGTCTACTGTAGATGGAGCCTGAAACTAACACCGTCTACTGTAGATGGAGCCTGTCACATTACTGAAACTAACACTGTCTACTGTAGATGGAGCCTGAAACTAACACTGTCTACTGTAGATGGAGCCTGAAACTAACACCGTCTACTGTAGATGGAGCCTGTCACATTACTGAAACTAACACTGTCTACTGTAAATGGAGCCTGAAACTAACACTGTCTACTGTAGATGGAGCCTGTCACATTACTGAAACTAACACCGTCTACTGTAGATGGAGCCTGTCACATTACTGAAACTAACACCGTCTACTGTAGATGGAGCCTGAAACTAACACCGTCTACTGTAGATGGAGCCTGTCACACTACTGAAACTAACACCGTCTACTGTAGATGGAGCCTGAAACTAACACCGTCTACTGTAGATGGAGCCTGAAACTAACACCGTCTACTGTAGATGGAGCCTGAAACTAACACCGTCTACTGTAGATGGAGCCTGAAACTAACACCGTCTACTGTAGATGGAGCCTGTCACACTACTGAAACTAACACCGTCTACTGTAGATGGAGCCTGAAACTAACACCGTCTACTGTAGATGGAGCCTGTCACATTACTGAAACTAACACCGTCTACTGTAGATGGAGCCTGAAACTAACACTGTCTACTGTAGATGGAGCCTGTCACATTACTGAAACTAACACTGTCTACTGTAGATGGAGCCTGTCACATTACTGAAACTAACACCGTCTACTGTAGATGGAGCCTGTCACATTACTGAAACTAACACCGTCTACTGTAGATGGAGCCTGAAACTAACACTGTCTACTGTAGATGGAGCCTGTCACATTACTGAAACTAACACCGTCTACTGTAGATGGAGCCTGAAACTAACACTGTCTACTGTAGATGGAGCCTGTCACATTACTGAAACTAACACTGTCTACTGTAGATGGAGCCTGAAACTAACACTGTCTACTGTAGATGGTGCCTGAAACTAACACTGTCTACTGTAGATGGAGCCTGAAACTAACACTGTCTACTGTAGATGGAGCCTGAAACTAACACTGTCTACTGTAGATGGAGCCTGTCACATTACTGAAACTAACACCGTCTACTGTAGATGGAGCCTGTCACACTACTGAAACTAACACTGTCTACTGTAGATGGAGCCTGTCACATTACTGAAACTAACACCGTCTACTGTAGATGGAGCCTGAAACTAACACCGTCTACTGTAGATGGAGCCTGTCACACTACTGAAACTAACACCGTCTACTGTAGATGGAGCCTGTCACATTACTGAAACTAACACTGTCTACTGTAGATGGAGCCTGTCACATTACTGAAACTAACACTGTCTACTGTAGATGGAGCCTGAAACTAACACTGTCTACTGTAGATGGAGCCTGAAACTAACACTGTCTACTGTAGATGGAGCCTGTCACATTACTGAAACTAACACCGTCTACTGTAGATGGAGCCTGTCACACTACTGAAACTAACACTGTCTACTGTAGATGGAGCCTGAAACTAACACCGTCTACTGTAGATGGAGCCTGTCACATTACTGAAACTAACACCGTCTACTGTAGATGGAGCCTGAAACTAACACCGTCTACTGTAGATGGAGCCTGTCACATTACTGAAACTAACACTGTCTACTGTAGATGGAGCCTGAAACTAACACTGTCTACTGTAGATGGAGCCTGAAACTAACACCGTCTACTGTAGATGGAGCCTGAAACTAACACTGTCTACTGTAGATGGAGCCTGTCACATTACTGAAACTAACACCGTCTACTGTAGATGGAGCCTGTCACACTACTGAAACTAACACTGTCTACTGTAGATGGAGCCTGAAACTAACACCGTCTACTGTAGATGGAGCCTGTCACACTACTGAAACTAACACCGTCTCCTGTAGATGGAGCCTGTCACATTACTGAAACTAACACCGTCTACTGTAGATGGAGCCTGAAACTAACACCGTCTACTGTAGATGGAGCCTGTCACATTACTGAAACTAACACCGTCTACTGTAGATGGAGCCTGAAACTAACACCGTCTACTGTAGATGGAGCCTGTCACATTACTGAAACTAACACCGTCTACTGTAGATGGAGCCTGAAACTAACACCGTCTACTGTAGATGGAGCCTGAAACTAACACTGTCTACTGTAGATGGAGCCTGAAACTAACACTGTCTACTGTAGATGGAGCCTGAAACTAACACTGTCTACTGTAGATGGAGCCTGTCACATTACTGAAACTAACACCGTCTACTGTAGATGGAGCCTGAAACTAACACCGTCTACTGTAGATGGAGCCTGAAACTAACACTGTCTACTGTAGATGGAGCCTGAAACTAACACCGTCTACTGTAGATGGAGCCTGAAACTAACACCGTCTACTGTAGATGGAGCCTGAAACTAACACTGTCTACTGTAGATGGAGCCTGAAACTAACACTGTCTACTGTAGATGGAGCCTGTCACATTACTGAAACTAACACTGTCTACTGTAGATGGAGCCTGAAACTAACACCGTCTACTGTAGATGGAGCCTGAAACTAACACCGTCTACTGTAGATGGAGCCTGTCACATTACTGAAACTCACATGTGATTCCTGCTCAGGATTCTAGAACATCCCCCCGACGACCTCACAACATTCCGACATTCTTAGAGCATATGAAGTGAGAGGACAATCTGCATACAGGCTCTACCTACAGATGGAGGATCTTAATTTGAGCCAGTTTGCTACAGCAGGAAAATAATCCTGCAGCAACAGGAAATGATTATGTGGATTACAATTATTAGGACATTTTTTCGTAAGGTGGAAAAGTGGAATTTAAAAAACTTCATAAGCCTTTTTAAACCTCAAATACACTACAAATATACTACTGCGTCTGGGTGATGAAATGAAGATCTGTATGATTCTGAGGCCAAACCACATCATTCAGTCTGCCTGACATGGATATGTGTGATCTGCTATCCAAGTACTTCTGTCATCCCAGCTGGATTTGAGTGCATGTTCAGAGATGTTGTGAGAAAGAGAACCCCCTACTGTGGTTCCACCCTGTCATGTTGGGACTGATAAACGGTTAGCATTAGTTAACATGCTACAGGCCTAAAGGAGTTATGGTTAGCTAACACGCTACAGGGCTAACAGGTCTAAAGGAGTTATGGTTAGCTAACACGCTACAGGGCTAACAGGCCTAAAGGAGTTATGGTTAGCTAACACGCTACAGGGCTAACAGGCCTAAAGGAGTTATGGTTAGCTAACACGCTACAGGGCTAACAGGTCTAAAGGAGTTATGGTTAGCTAACACGCTACAGGGCTAACAGGCCTAAAGGAGTTATGGTTAGCTAACACGCTACAGGGCTAACAGGCCTAAAGGAGTTATGGTTAGCTAACACGCTACAGGGCTAACAGGCCTAAAGGAGTTATGGTTAGCTAACACACTACAGGGCTAACAGGCCTAAAGGAGTTATGGTTAGCTAACACGCTACAGGGCTAACAGGTCTAAAGGAGTTATGGTTAGCTAACACGCTACAGGGCTAACAGGCCTAAAGGAGTTATGGTTAGCTAACACGCTACAGGGCTAACAGGTCTAAAGGAGTTATGGTTAGCTAACACGCTACAGGGCTAACAGGTCTAAAGGAGTTATGGTTAGCTAACACGCTACAGGGCTAACAGGTCTAAAGGAGTTATGGTTAGCTAACACACTACAGGGCTAACAGGCCTAAAGGAGTTATGGTTAGCTAACACGCTACAGGGCTAACAGGCCTAAAGGAGTTATGGTTAGCTAACACTCTACAGGGCTAACAGGCCTAAAGGAGTTATGGTTAGCTAACACGCTACAGGGCTAACAGGCCTAAAGGAGTTATGGTTAGCTAACACGCTACAGGGCTAACAGGCCTAAAGGAGTTATGGTTAGCTAACACGCTACAGGGCTAACAGGCCTAAAGGAGTTATGGTTAGCTAACACGCTACAGGGCTAACAGGCCTAAAGGAGTTATGGTTAGCTAACACGCTACAGGGCTAACAGGCCTAAAGGAGTTATGGTTAGCTAACACGCTACAGGGCTAACAGGCCTAAAGGAGTTATGGTTAGCTAACACACTACAGGGCTAACAGGCCTAAAAGGAGTTATGGTTAGCTAACACACTACAGGGCTAACAGGTCTAAAAGGAGTTATGGTCAGCTAACACGCTACAGGGCTAACAGGCCTAAAGGAGTTATGGTTAGCTAACACACTACAGGCCTAAAGGATTTAGGGTTAGCTAACACGCTACAACGCTAACAGGCCTAAAGGAGTAAAGGTTAGCTAATACGCTACAGAGCTAACATGCCTACCTCCAGCCCTGACCTTTAACCCCAGAGATCAGTGTTAACTGTAATAGATTCACACCTCTGACATCTATAACCCTAACCTTCACCCTGTAGCCTGTTAGCCTGTGAGCTAACTCTAATTCACATCTATAACCCTAACCTTCACCCTGTAGCCTGTTAGCCTGTGAGCTAACTCTAATTCACATCTATAACCCTAACCCTCACCCTGTAACCTGTTAGCCTGTGAGCTAACTCTAATTCACATCTATAACCCTAACCTTCACCCTGTAGCCTGTTAGCCTGTGAGCTAACTCTAATTCACATCTATAACCCTAACCTTCACCCTGTAGCCTGTTAGCCTGTGAGCTAACTCTAATTCACATCTATAACCCTAACCTTCACCCTGTAGCCTGTTAGCCTTTGAGCTAACTCTAATTCACATCTATAACCCTAACCTTCACCCTGTAGCCTGTTAGCCTGTGAGCTAACTCTAATTCACATCTATAACCCTAACCTTCACCCTGTAGCCTGTGAGCTAACTCTAATTCACATCTATAACCCTAACCCTCACCCTGTAGCCTGTTAGCCTGTGAGCTAACTCTAATTCACATCTATAACCCTAACCTTCACCCTGTAGCCTGTTAGCCTGTGAGCTAACTCTAATTCACATCTATAACCCTAACCTTCACCCTGTAGCCTGTGAGCTAACTCTAATTCACATCTATAACCCTAACCCTCACCCTGTAGCCTGTTAGCCTGTGAGCTAACTCTAATTCACATCTATAACCCTAACCCTCACCCTGTAGCCTGTTAGCCTGTGAGCTAACTCTAATTCACATCTATAACCCTAACCCTAACCTATAACCCTAACCTAGCCTGTTAGCCTGTGAGCTAACTCTAATTCACATCTATAACCCTAACCCTCACCCTGTAACCTGTCAGTCTGTAAACTAACCCTACTTCACACTAACTCACATCTATAACCCTAACCCTAACCTTCACCCTGTAGCCTGTCAGCCTGTGAGCTCTCTAATTCACACTAACTCACATCTATAACCCTAACCCTAACCCTGTAGCCTGTCAGCCTGTAAACTAACCCTACTTCACACTAACTCACATCTATAACCCTAACCCTAACCCTGTAACCTGTCAGTCTGTAAACTAACCCTACTTCACACTAATTCACATCTATATTTGGATCTCTTTTGACCACCAGGCCATTAGGTAAAACCCCTGACAGGGAGACACGTGCATATGTTCATATCCACTCTCCAGGATCCTCTGGGCTGTAACTTGGTATCTCCCAGGATGCACTAGGAAAACAGGAAGAGGAAGACTCACAGAGAGGAAAGAAGGAAGTCCCAGCAGCCATGCATGAACTGCTCTCTGGAATAGAATAGATTAACCGTTCTCTAGTCACTAATTAACATTGGTCTGATCAGCGACTCCCCCTGTCGTCTCCATGGAAACATGCCTAGCGGTGTACATGTGAGTAGAGTTGGATAGCAGCCAGGAGGGAGCTGAGGTTCACAACGACAGTACAAAGAGAACAGTATTAGGTCTGACCTAGAAAAAAGGTGTTCTGACCTCAATAACACTTCCTGCTGGTTAAATAAAACAGTAGCGAAGCTGTTACAGTAGAACCAACAGGGAGGAACAGTACGGTAGATTACAGTAGAACCAACAGGGAGGAACAGTACGCTAGACTACAGTAGAACCAACAGGGAGGAACAGTACGGTAGATTACAGTAGAACCAACAGGGAGGAACAGTACGCTAGACTACAGTAGAACCAACAGGGATGAACAGTACGCTAGAATACAGTAGAACCAACAGGGATGAACAGTACGGTAGATTACAGTAGAACCAACAGGGAGGAACAGTACGCTAGAATACAGTAGAACCAACAGGGAGGAACAGTACGCTAGAATACAGTAGAACCAACAGGGAGGAACAGTACGGTAGATTACAGTAGTACCAACAGGGAGGAACAGTACGGTAGAATACAGTAGAACCAACAGGGAGGAACAGTACGCTAGAATACAGTAGAACCAACAGGGAGGAACAGTACGGTAGATTACAGTAGAACCAACAGGGAGGAACAGTACGGTAGATTACAGTAGAACCAACAGGGAGGAACAGTACGGTAGACTACAGTAGAACCAACAGGGAGGAACAGTACGCTAGACTACAGTAGAACCAACAGGGAGGAACAGTACGGTAGATTACAGTAGAACCAACAGGGAGGAACAGTACGCTAGAATACAGTAGAACCAACAGGGATGAACAGTACGCTAGATTACAGTAGTGATGAACAGTAGGCTAGATTACAGTAGTGATGAACAGTAGGCTAGATTACAGTAGTGATGAACAGTACGCTATATTACAGTAGTGATGAACAGTACGCTAGATTACAGTAGTGATGCACAGTAGAGTAGATTACAGTAGTGATGAACAGTGGGCTAGATTACAGTAGTGATGAACAGTAGGCTAGATTACAGTAGTGATGAACAGTAGACTAGACTACAGTAGTGATGAACAGTAGACTAGATTACAGTAGTGATGAACAGTAGACTAGATTGCAGTAGTGATGAACAGTAGACTAGACTACAGTAGTGATGAACAGTACGCTAGATTACAGTAGTGATGAACAGTAGACTAGATTGCAGTAGTGATGAACAGTAGGCTAGATTACAGTAGTGATGAACAGTAGACTAGACTACAGTAGTGATGAACAGTAGACTAGACTACAGTAGCGATGAACAGTACACTAGATTACAGTAGTGATGAACAGTAGGCTAGATTACAGTAGTGATGAACAGTAGGCTAGATTACAGTAGTGATGAACAGTACACTATATTACAGTAGTGATGAACAGTACGCTAGATTACAGTAGTGATGCACAGTAGAGTAGATTACAGTAGTGATGAACAGTACGCTAGATTACAGTAATGATGAACAGTAGACTAGACTACAGTAGTGATGAACAGTAGACTAGATTACAGTAATGATGAACAGTAGACTAGACTACAGTAGTGATGAACAGTAGAGTAGATTACAGTAGTGATGATCAGTACGCTAGATTACAGTAGTGATGAACAGTAGACTAGATTACAGTAGAAGCCACACTAGGGCCCTCTGGGAAACACAGTAGTTGCACAGCTGTAATCTCTGGAGCAGATTAGTGGGGCAGGAGAGAATCGTACGTCAATCTTTCATCATCATGCCAGCACGATTCTGCAATAAATCCTGTCTCTGAGGCATTACTGTAGTACTCATCATATCCCAGTATTACTGTAGTACTCATCATATCCCAGTATTACTGTGGTACTCATCATATCCCAGTATTACTGTGGTACTCATCATATCCCAGTATTACTGTGGTACTCATCATATCCCAGTATTACTGTGGTACTCATCATATCCCAGTATTACTGTAGTACTCATCATATCCCAGTATTACTGTGGTACTCATCATATCCCAGTATTACTGTGGTACTCATCATATCCCAGTATTACTGTGGTACTCATCATATCCCAGTATTACTGTGGTACTCATCATATCCCAGTATTACTGTGGTACTCATCATATCCCAGTATTACTGTGGTACTCATCATATCACAGTATTACTGTGGTACTCATCATATCACAGTATTACTGTAGTACTCATCATATCCCAGTATTACTGTGGTACTCATCATATCCCAGTATTACTGTGGTACTCATCATATCCCAGTATTACTGTGGTACTCATCATATCCCAGTATTACTGTGGTACTCATCATATCCCAGTATTACTGTAGTACTCATCATATCCCAGTATTACTCTGGTACTCATCATATCCCAGTATTACTGTGGTACTCACACCTCATCTCGACCAGGCCTAGCTGAACGACTCTTTTTACTGGCTCCAGAGTCATGATTTGTTTTTTCCAGAGTGTTTTTAGTCGTTTGTTTGACCTGCTGGCCGCAATGAATTCTACAGCAGGACTAATAGGAGCTCCTGTGGCTCAGTGACTCCTGACACTCCTGCTCCACCAACTGTCCACCGTGTGCACCAGGGAAAATAGATCACGCTGCAGGCAGCATAAAGAAGAAAAATACATGTTTAGAGCTGATGATTGATCACATGGTGCAATAATGAATGAAACTAATTGATTATTGAATGTTATGATGGGACACCGCTTTGTAGAACTAAGTCATACTCGGCCTCTGCTCAACAAACTCCTACTCCAGAACGAATCATTTGGGGAGCTGCAGTTTGTAAACTGTGTTTCACTTTCACGACAGTCAAGCAATGCATTCCTCCAAAAGTTGTTCACAAGCTAGTCCGGTGGCAGCCACAACTAGTACTTGTTTCAAATGTATGAAGAAATATTCTTAGTTGTACGTATGTCTAACAATCAACAAATGCACATTGTTTAAAGCTGAAATATGTAACTTTTTTGGGCAACCTGACCAAATCCACATAGAAATGTATGTTATAGATATGTCATGAAAGCAAGTCTAAGAAGTGGTAGAGCTGTTCTGTGTGCTCTATTTCTATGCTTCCCCTTAAGTTTAGTTTTTTGCGTCTTTTACTTTTGGTTTTGTACACCTGCTTCAAACAGCAGAAAATACAATATTTTTGGTTATGGCAGAATATGTGACAGTGGTTTAGATGGTACAATGATTCGCTACACTGTACTTTCTTGTTTTTTCACATAAACAAAAATTAAGCAAACTATTCAAATTTAAACCAGGAAATGGCGGAGGGATTTCTGCATAGTGCATCTTTAAACTTCTACAAGTCTCAGAATCAAATGAAAGCTTCAGTAAGCCCACTATGGTTAACAAGGGGCTTGTAGAATCATGACGCTTCGAGTTTTCAGTTCATCGTTAGTCGAAAGAGGGCCCCCCGAGTGGCGCAGTGGTCTAAGTCACTAGAGATCCTGGGTTTGAGTCCAGGCTCTGTCGCAGCCGGCTGCGCCCGGGAGACTCATGGGGTGGTGCACAATTGGCCCAGCGTCGTCCGGATTAGGGGAGGGTTCGGTCGGCAGGGATGTTTTTGTCCCATCGCGCACTAGCGACTCCTGTGGCGGGCCAGGTGCAGTGCATACTGACACGGGCGCCAGGTGTACGGTGTTTCCTCTGACACATTGGTGCGGCTGGCTTCCGGGTCAAGCGGGCGTTGTATCAAGAAGCAGTGCGGCTTGGCTGGGTTGTGTTTCAGAGGATGCATGGCTCTCAACCTTCGCTTCTCCCGAATCCGTACGGGAGTTGCAGCGATGGGACAAGACTGTAACTACCAATTGGGGAGAAAAAGGGGTATAAAGAAAATAAAAAAAGAGAAAAATATATATATATATTTGTCGAAATAATAGCTTTCTTCACTGAAGGAGTCGAAAAGTTCAGAGTCAGTAAAAAGAGCTGAACCTCCCATCACTGATATAGACTAATAACACTAGTCAGCTGCTGCTGCTAAGAACAGGATACCCCAGATACTACAGTACACAGGGCTGGGAATGTGTCCTATATACACACAGAGAAATATAGGCTATGCCAGCAGTCTTTCTGGACATGAGAAAACAACGGTCACTGTCATGAGAGATGTATTAGGAACAGAGACTAAAACATGTTTCTCCACAGGGCGTTCTCTCGGACTCCTCAGATTTACATCTCACTGCACATGGACCCTGTATAAAATCATTATCATGTCTTCGGTGAGAACGGCTGTGTATTCCCAGCCTGGAGGAGAGATACTGTAAAGATGATAGACTCCAGCCATGCTGAGAGTTGACCTGTGACCTTGTGAAGAAACTTCAACAGAGCTAGCTGCCACTAGAACACACATGTTGTCCACATTTAGATCCAGCCTCAGAACAGCAGAGGCCTCCAGGAATAGCATGAAGCCTGGGGTACGGGTGAGGAGGACAGCTGGGTGACAGAGCCTATGAATGGGGACAGGGCAGATGTCATGTACATTTGGGCTCAGGGGTAACCTAGGGCCTTTGGATTAGAATGTACTGTCTAGGAACAAGGAACAACATACAGGACAGCCAGCACCTGATGCAACATCAGTCCAAGACCAGACCAGAACAAACCCGACCAGACCAAACTAGACCTGAACAGATCAAACCAGACCAAACCAAACTAGACCAGAAAAGACCAAACCAGACCAAACCAAACTAGACCAGACTAGAACAAACCCGACCAGACCAGACCAAACTAGACCAGAAAAGACCAAACCAGACCAAACCAAACCAGACCTGAATATATCAAACCAGACCACACCAGACCAGACCAGACCTGAACAGATCAAACCAGACCAGACCTGAACAGATCAAACCAGAGCTGAACAGACCAGACCAGAACAGACCTGAACAGATCAAACCAGACCAGACCAGACCTGAACAGATCAAACCAGACCAGACCAGACCAGACCTGAACAGATCAAACCAGACCTGAACAGATCAAACCAGACCAGACCTGAACAGATCAAACCAGACCAGACCTGAACAGATCAAACCAGACCAGAACAGATCAAACCAGACCAGACCAAACCAGACCAGACCTGAACAGATCAAACCAAACCAGACCAAACCAGACCAGACCTGAACAGATCAAACCAGACCAGACCTGAACAGATCAAACCAAACCAGACCAAACCAGACCAGACCTGAACAGATCAAATCAGACCAGACCTGAACAGATCAAACCAGACCAGACCTGAACAGATCAAACCAGACCAGACCAGACCTGAACAGATCAAACCAGACCAGACCTGAACAGACCAGACCAGACCAGACCTGAACAGATCAAACCAGACCAGAACAGACCAGACCTGAACAGATCAAACCAAACCAGAACAGATCAAACCAGACCAGACCTGAACAGATCAAACCAAACCTGAACAGATCAAACCAGACCAGACCAGACCTGAACAGATCAAACCAGACCAGACCAGATCTGAACAGATCAAACCAAACCAGAACAGATCAAACCAGACCAGACCTGAGCAGATCAATCCAGACCAGACCAGACCAGACCTGAACAGATCAAACCAGACCAGACCTGAGCAGATCAATCCAGACCAGACCAAACCAGACCTGAACAGATCAAACCAAACCTGAACAGATCAAACCAGACCAGACCAGATCTGAACAGATCAAACCAAACCAGAACAGATCAAACCAGACCAGACCTGAGCAGATCAATCCAGACCAGACCAGACCAGACCTGAACAGATCAAACCAGACCAGACCTGAGCAGATCAATCCAGACCAGACCAAACCAGACCTGAACAGATTTTTAATTCTTTAAAATTTAATTTCACCTTTATTTAACCAGGTAGTTAAGAACAAGTTCTCATTTACAACATTGACCTGGCCAAGATAAAGCAAAGCAGTGTGACAAAAAAACAACACAGAGTTACACATGGAGTAAACAATAAACAAGCCAATAACACAATAAACAAGTCAATGACACAGTAGAAAAAAAGAAAGTCTATATACATTGTGTGCAAATGGCATGAGAAGGTAAGGCAATAAATAGGCCATGGTAGCGAATAATTACAATTTAGCAGATTAACACTGGAGTGATAGATGAGCAGATGATGATGTGTAAGTAGTGATACTGGTGTGCAAAAGAGCAGAAAAGTAAATAAAAACAGTCTGGGGATGAGGTAGGTAGATTGGGTGGGCTATTTACAGATGGACTATGTACAGCTGCAGCGATCCGTTAGCTGATCAGATAGCTGCTGTTTAAAGTTGGTGAGGGAAATATAAGTCTCCAGCTTCAGCAATTTTTGCAATTATGCAATCTCTATTGCACTCCACACTGCCCTTTCCCACCTGGACAAAAGGAACACCTATGTGAGAATGCTATTCATTGACTACAGCTCAGCGTTCAACACCATAGTACCCTCAAAGCTCATCACTAAGCTAAGGATCCTGGGACTAAACACTTCCCTCTGCAACTGGATCCTGGACTTCCTGACAGGCCGCACCCAGGTGGTGAGGGTAGGTAGCAACACATCTGCCACGCTGATCCTCAACACTGGAGCTCCCCAGGGGTGCGTGCTCAGTCCCCTCTTGTACTCCCTGTTCACCCACGACTGCATGGCCAGGCACGACTCCAACACCATCATTAAGTTTTCAGACGACACAACAGTGGTAGGCCTGATCACCGACAACGACGAGACAGCCTATAGGGAGGAGGTCAGAGACCTGGCCGGGTGGTGCCAGAATAACAACCTATCCCTCAACGTAACCAAGACTAAGGAGATGATTGTAGACTACAGGAAAAAGAGGACCGAGCACGCCCCCATTCTCATCGACAGGGCTGTAGTGGAGCAGGTTGAGAGCTTCAAGTTCCTTGATGTCCACATCACCAACAAACTAGAATGGTCCAAACACACCAAGACAGTCGTGAAGAGGGCACGACAAAGCCTATTCCCCCTCAGGAGACTGATAAGATTTGGCTTGCGTCCTCAGATCCTCAAAAGGTTCTACAGCTGCTCCATCGAGAGCATCCTGACTGGTTGCATCACTGCCTGGTATGGTAACTGCTCGGCCTCCGACCGCAAGGCACTACAGAGGGTAGTGCGTACGGCCCAGTACATTACTGGGGCTAAGCTGCCTTGCCATCCAGGACCTCTACACCAGGCGGTGTCAGAGGAAGGCCCTAAAAATTGTCAAAGACCCCAGCCACCCCAGTCATTGACTGTTCTCTCTACTATCGCATGGCAAGCGGTACCAGAGTGCCAAGTCTAGGACAAAAAGGCTTCTCAACAGTTTTTACCCCCAAGCCATAAGACTCCTGAACAGATAGTCAAATGCCTACCCAGACTATTTGCATTGTGTGCCCCCCCAACCACTATTTTTACGCTGCTGCTACTCTCTGTTTATCATATATGCATAGTCACTTTAACTATACATTCATGTACATACTACCTCAATTGGCCCGACCAACCAGTGATCCTGCACATTGGCTAACCGGGGCTATCTGCATTGTGTCCCACCACCCGCCAACCCCTCTTTTACGCTACTGCTACTCTCTGTTTATCATATATGCATAGTCACTTTAACCATATCTACATGTACATACTACCTCAATCAGCCTGACTAACCGGTGTCTGTATGTAGCCTCTACTGTATATAGCCTCTCTACTGTATATAGCCTTGCTACTTTTACAGCCTCGCTACTGTATATAGCCTCGCTACTGTATATAGCCTCTCTACTGTATATAGCCTCTCTACTGTCTATAGCCTCTCTACTGTCTATAGCCTCTCTACTGTCTATAGCCTCTCTACTGTCTATAGCCTCTCTACTGTCTATAGCCCCTCTACTGTATATAGCCCCTCTACTGTATATAGCCCCTCTACTGTATATAGCCCCTCTACTGTATATAGCCCCTCTACTGTATATAGCCCCTCTACTGTATATAGCCTCTCTACTGTATACAGCCTCTCTACTGTATACAGCCTCTCTACTGTATACAGCCTCTCTACTGTATATAGCCTCTCTACTGTATATAGCCTCTCTACTGTATATAACCTCACTACTGTATGTAGCCTCTACTGTATATAGCCTCTACTGTATATAGCCTCTACTGTATATAGCCTCTCTACTGTATATAGCCTCTCTACTGCATATAGCCTCACTACTGTATATAGCCTGTCTTTTTACTGTTGTTTTATTTCTTTACTTACCTATTGTTCACCTAATAACTTTTTTGCACTATTGGTTAGAGCCTGTAAGTAAGCATTTCACTGTAAGGTTGTATTGGCGCACGTGACAAATAAACTTTGATTTGATTTGATTTTATACTTTTATATATAACAAGATGAAACTTTGTTGCTCCTTGCTGAGACAAGGAAAGGGTTGGGTTTTCACTAGCTTCCATATCCACAAAGTCAGATTCCACAGCCACAAAGTCAGATTCCACAGCCACAAAGTCAGATTCCACAGCCACAAAGTCAGATTCCACAGCCACAGTCAGATTCCACAGCCACAAAGTCAGATTCCACAGCCACAAAGTCAGATTCCACAGCCACAAAGTCAGATACCACAGCCACAAAGTCAGATTCCACAGCCACAAAGTCAGATTCCACAGCCACAAAGTCAGATACTACAGCCACAAAGTCAGATACCACAGCCACAAAGTCAGATTCCACAGCCACAAAGTCAGATTCCACAGTCACAAAGTCAGATTCCACAGTCACAAAGTCAGATTCCACAGCCACAAAGTCAGATTCCACAGTCACAAAGTCAGATTCCACAGTCACAAAGTCAGATTCCACAGTCACAAAGTCAGATTCCACAGTCACAAAGTCAGATTCAACAGCCACAAAGTCAGATTCCACAGCCACAGTCAGATTCTACAGCCACAAAGCCAGATTCCACAGCTTTTTGGTCTTAATATAAGGTTAGGTTAGGCATAAGGTTAGCACTGTGGTTAAGGTTAGAGTTAAAGTTAGGGTTTTGCAAATGGGTTTGGTTCATGACTTTGTGGGTAAAGAAGCTAGTGAATGGTCGCCAGTCCACCCATTACGCCATCATTTGTATTATATTTGTGTCCCAATTAGTTCCTGCCAAAGCAGCAACTACTCTTCCTGGGGTTTATTATGGATCCCCATTAGTTCCTGCCAAGGCAGCAGCTTCTCTTCCTGGGGTTTATTATGGATCCCCATTAGTTCCTGTCAAGGCAGCAGCTACTCTTCTTGGGGTTCATTATGGATCCCCATTAGTTCCTGCCAAGTCAGCAGCAACTCTTCCTGGGGTTTATTATGGATCCCCATTAGTTCCTGCCAAGGCAGCAGCTACTCTTCCTGGGGTTTATTATGGATCCCCATTAGTTCCTGCCAAGTCAGCAGCTACTCTTCCTGGGGTTTATTATGGATCCCCATTAGTTCCTGCCAAGGCAGCAGCTACTCTTCCTGGGGTTTATTATGGATCCCCATTAGTTCCTGTCAAGGCAGCAGCTACTCTTCTTGGGGTTCATTATGGATCCCCATTAGTTCCTGCCAAGTCAGCAGCAACTCTTCCTGGGGTTTATTATGGATCCCCATTAGTTCCTGCCAAGACAGCAGTTACTCTTCCTGGGGTTTATTATGGATCCCCATTAGTTCCTGCCAAGGCAGCAGCTACTCTTCCTGGGGTTTATTATGGATCCCCATTAGTTCCTGTCAAGGCAGCAGCTACTCTTGCTGGAGTCCAGCAACATTAAGACAGTTATATACAGTTATAAATATGAATAAGTTGAATTGGGACCCCGCTCTAGTCATTCTATTTCTATGGCAGCACATGCAGTCAGGAGTGTTGCTATTCTAACGGGTATTACGGTGACCGCGGTAATTTGGCTTGCCAATTACCGTCATCCAAAATTCCATGACCGTAACAGCCCTATTTTGAAGTTGAGGCAATATAACACATTTTCCGTGCGGCCCTCCGGACCTCGTTGAAGACTGAATGCAGACCCAAAATGGCAAAATTAGTTTGACACACTTGGTCTAGAGGAAGAGGGTTTTGGCATGTTTGGCTCAGCGGTCTAAGGCACTGCATCTCATTGCTAGAGGCATCACTACAGACCCTGGTTCGATTCCAGGCTGTATCACAACTGGCCGTGATTGGGAGTCCCATAGGGCGGCGCACAATTGTCCCAGCGTCGTCCGGATTAGGGCCGTCATTGTAAATAAGAATTTGTTCTTAACTGACTTGCCTAGTTAAATTAAAATTAAATTAAAAAATTAAAAATAGGGCCAACACACTTTACTTTCATCCAGCGTAATTAGCTTAAGAAAACATTAATTTCGCTCGAACAGTGGATGGTCCCAGTAGGTAGTTTGGTTTGTCCCAGTAGGTAGTTTTGGTTGTTTGGTTTGTCCCAGTAGGTAGTTTGGTTTGTCCCAGTAGGTAGTTTTGGTTGTTTGGTTTGTCCCAGTAGGTAGTTTGGTTTGTCCCAGTAGGTAGTTTGGTTTGTCCCATTAGGTAGTTTGGTTTGTCTCAGTAGGTAGTTTAGGTAGTTTGGTTTGTCTCAGTAGGTAGTTTGGTTTGTCCCAGTAGGTAGTTTGGTTTGTCCCAGTAGGTAGTTTGGTATGTCCCAGTAGGTAGTTTGGTATGTCCCAGTAGGTAGTTTGGTTTGTCCCAGTAGGTAGTTTGGTTTGTCCCAGTAGGTAGTTTGGTTTGTCACAGTAGGTAGTTTGGTTTGTCACAGTAGGTAGTTTGGTTTGTCCCAGTAGGTAGTTTGGTTTGTCCCAGTAGGTAGTTTAGGTAGTTTGTTTGTCCCAGTAGGTAGTTTGGTTTGTCCCAGTAGGTAGTTTGGTTTGTCCCAGTAGGTAGTTTGGTTTGTCCCAGTAGGTAGTTTAGGTCGTTTGGTTTGTCCCAGTAGGTATTTTGGTTTGTCCCAGTAGGTAGTTTGGTTTGTCCCAGTAGGTAGTTTGGTTTGTCCCAGTAGGTAGTTTGGTTTGTCCCAGTAGGTAGTTTAGGTCGTTTGGTTTGTCTCAGTAGGTAGTTTGGTTTGTCTCAGTAGGTTGTTTGGTTTGTCCCAGTAGGTAGTTTGGTTTGTCCCAGTAGGTAGTTTGGTTTGTCCCAGTAGGTAGTTTGGTTTGTCCCAGTAGGTAGTTTAGGTTGTTTGGTTTGTCCCAGTAGGTATTTTGGTTTGTCCCAGTAGGTAGTTTGGTTTGTCCCAGTAGGTAGTTTAGTTTGGTTTGTCCCAGTAGGTAGTTTGGTTTGTCCCAGTAGGTAGTTTGGTTTGTCCCCGTAGGTAGTTTGGTTTGTCTCAGTAGGTAGTTTGGTTTGTCTCAGTAGGTAGTTTGGTTTGTCCCCATAGGTCGTTTGGTTTGTCCCAGTAGGTAGTTTGGTTTGTCCCAGTAGGTAGTTTGGTTTGTCCCAGTAGGTAGTTTAGGTAGTTTGTTTGTCCCAGTAGGTAGTTTGGTTTGTCCCCGTAGGTAGTTTGGTTTGTCTCAGTAGGTATTTTGGTTTGTCCCAGTAGGTAGTTTAGGTCGTTTGGTTTGTCCCCGTAGGTAGTTTGGTTTGTCCCAGTAGGTAGTTTGGTTTGTCTCAGTAGGTAGTTTGGTTTGTCCCCGTAGGTAGTTTGGTTTGTCTCAGTAGGTAGTTTGGATTGTCTCAGTAGGTAGTTTGGTTTGTCCCCGTAGGTCGTTTGGTTTGTCCCAGTAGGTAGTTTGGTTTGTCCCCGTAGGTCGTTTGGTTTGTCCCAGTAGGTATTTTGGTTTGTCCCAGTAGGTAGTTTAGGTCGTTTGGTTTGTCCCCGTAGGTAGTTTGGTTTGTCCCAGTAGGTAGTTTGGTTTGTCTCAGTAGGTAGTTTGGTTTGTCTCAGTAGGTAGTTTGGTTTGTCTCAGTAGGTAGTTTGGTTTGTCCCAGTAGGTAGTTTGGTTTGTCCCAGTAGGTAGTTTGGTTTGTCCCAGTAGGTAGTTTGGTTTGTCCCAGTAGGTAGTTTGGTTTGTCCCAGTAGGTAGTTTAGGTAGTTTGGTTTGTCCCATTAGGTAGTTTGGTTTGTCCCAGTAGGTAGTTTGGTTTGTCCCAGTAGGTAGTTTGGTTTGTCCCAGTAGGTAGTTTGGTTTGTCCCAGTAGGTAGTTTGGTTTGTCCCAGTAGGTAGTTTGGTTTGTCCCAGTAGGTAGTTTGGTATGTCCCAGTAGGTAGTTTGGTTTGTCCCAGTAGGTAGTTTGGTTTGTCCCAGTAGGTAGTTTAGGTCGTTTGGTTTGTCTCAGTAGGTAGTTTGGTTTGTCCCAGTAGGTAGTTTGGTTTGTCCCAGTAGGTAGTTTGGTTTGTCCCAGTAGGTAGTTTGGTTTGTCCCAGTAGGTAGTTTGGTTTGTCTCAGTAGGTGGTTTGGTTTGTCCCAGTAGGTGGTTTGGTTTGTCCCAGTAGGTAGTTTGGTTTGTCTCAGTAGTGGTTTGGTTTGTCTCAGTAGGTAGTTTGGTTTGTCCCAGTAGGTAGTTTGGTTTGTCTTAGTAGGTAGTTTAGGTCGTTTGGTTTGTCCCAGTAGGTATTTTGGTTTGTCCCAGTAGGTAGTTTGGTTTGTCCCAGTAGGTAGTTTAGGTAGTTTGGTTTGTCCCAGTAGGTAGTTTGGTTTGTCCCAGTAGGTAGTTTAGGTAGTTTGGTTTGTCCCAGTAGGTAGTTTGGTTTGTCCCAGTAGGTAGTTTAGGTAGTTTGGTATGTCCCAGTAGGTAATTTGGTTTGTCCCAGTAGGTAGTTTGGTTTGTCCCAGTAGGTAGTTTAGGTAGTTTGGTTTGTCCCAGTAGGTAGTTTGGTTTGTCCCAGTAGGTAGTTTAGGTAGTTTGGTTTGTCCCAGTAGGTAGTTTGGTTTGTCCCAGTAGGTAGTTTTGGTTGTTTGGTTTGTCCCATTAGGTAGTTTGGTTTGTCCCAGTAGGTAGTTTGGTTTGTCCCAGTAGGTAGTTTGGGTAGTTTGGTTTGTCCCAGTAGGTAGTTTGGTTTGTCCCAGTAGGTAGTTTGGTTTGTCCCAGTAGGTAGTTTAGGTAGTTTGGTTTGTCCCAGTAGGTAGTTTGGGTAGTTTGGTTTGTCCCAGTAGGTAGTTTGGGTAGTTTGGTTTGTCCCAGTAGGTAGTTTGGTATGTCCCAGTAGGTAGTTTGGTTTGTCCCAGTAGGTAGTTTGGTTTGTCCCAGTAGGTAGTTTGGTTTGTCCCATTAGGTAGTTTGGTTTGTCCCTGTAGGTAGTTTGGTTTGTCCCTGTAGGTAGTTTGGTTTGTCCCATTAGGTAGTTTAGGTAGTTTGGTTTGTCTCAGTAGGTAGTTTAGGTAGTTTGGTTTGTCCCAGTAGGTAGTTTAGGTAGTTTGGTTTGTCCCAGTAGGTAGTTTGGTTTGTCCCAGTAGGTAGTTTAGGTAGTTTGGTTTGTCCCAGTAGGTAGTTTAGGTAGTTTGGTTTGTCCCAGTAGGTAGTTTAGGTAGTTTGGTTTGTCCCAGTAGGTAGTTTGGGTAGTTTGGTTTGTCCCAGTAGGTAGGTTAGGTAGTTTGGTTTGTCCCTGTAGGTAGTTTGGTTTGTCCCAGTAGGTAGTTTGGGTAGTTTGGTTTGTCCCAGTAGGTAGTTTAGGTAGTTTGGTTTGTCCCATTAGGTAGTTTGGTTTGTCCCAGTAGGTAGTTTGGTTTGTCCCAGTAGGTAGTTTAGGTAGTTTGGTTTGTCCCAGTAGGTAGTTTGGTTTGTCCCAGTAGGTAGTTTGGTTTGTCCCAGTAGGTAGTTTGGGTAGTTTGGTTTGTCCCAGTAGGTAGTTTGGTTTGTCCCAGTAGGTAGTTTGGTTTGTCCCCGTAGGTAGTTTGGTTTGTCTCAGTAGGTAGTTTGGTTTGTCCCATTAGGTAGTTTGGTTTGTCTCAGTAGGTAGTTTGGTTTGTCCCAGTAGGTAGTTTAGGTAGTTTGGTTTGTCCCAGTAGGTAGTTTGGTTTGTCCCAGTAGGTAGTTTGGTTTGTCCCAGTAGGTAGTTTAGGTAGTTTGTCCCTCTTACCTTCTCATAGTTGGTGGTGAGGACCAGGGATCCGTCGTCGTGGTAACAGGAGCTGACAGTAGCAGGAAGGAGCTGATCTTTGTCCCGCAGCCAGACAAGGGCCCCCTGAAACACAACAGATAGACAACATGAGACTGTAGCTAAATACTGTCTGCAACACAACCCAACATGACTCATAACAGAAGAAAATCATCATGTTGGAGCATGCTACTAGAACCTGATGCCTCTGGCTAAACACAAGATACAACATGAATGTGTGTCAACTGAAGGGCCACTCAGAGGGGAAACAGAATAACACTACGAGTAGGATGGTTCTACAGTCTAGACAACGACATTCAGACAGAACGCATTAGCTAGAAAGATGTTCTGTTGCTGCCAACAGGAGGGTTAACTGGACTAGTTACTGAGTCAGCCTCTGCCCATCATCTGAGACAACTGTCTGTCTGTCTGCCCATCATCTGAGCCAACTGTCTGTCTGTCTGCCCATCATCTGAGCCAACTGTCTGTCTGCCCATCATCTGAGCCAACTGTCTGTCTGCCCATCATCTGAGCCAACTGTCTGTCTGCCCATCATCTGAGACAACTGTCTGCCCATCATCTGAGACAACTGTCTGCCCATCATCTGAGACAACTGTCTGCCCATCATCTGAGACAACTGTCTGCCCATCATCTGAGACAACTGTCTGCCCATCATCTGAGCCAACTGTCTGCCCATCATCTGAGCCAACTGTCTGTCTGCCCATCATCTGAGACAACTGTCTGCCCATCATCTGAGACAACTGTCTGCCCATCATCTGAGCCAACTGTCTGCCCATCATCTGAGCCAACTGTCTGCCCATCATCTGAGACAACTGTCTGCCCATCATCTGAGACAACTGTCTGCCCATCATCTGAGACAACTGTCTGCCCATCATCTGAGCCAACTGTCTGCCCATCATCTGAGCCAACTGTCTGCCCATCATCTGAGCCAACTGTCTGCCCATCATCTGAGCCAACTGTCTGCCCATCATCTGAGCCAACTGTCTGTCTGCCCATCATCTGAGCCAACTGTCTGTCTGCCCATCATCTGAGCCACCTGTCTGCCCATCATCTGAGCCACCTGTCTGCCCATCATCTGAGCCACCTGTCTGCCCATCATCTGAGACAACTGTCTGTCTGCCCATCATCTGAGACAACTGTCTGTCTGTCTGCCCATCATCTGAGACAACTGTCTGCCCATCATCTGAGACAACTGTCTGCCTGTCTGCCCATCAACTGAGACAACTGTCTGTCTGTCTGTCTGTCTGCCCATCATCTGAGCCAACTGTCTGTCTGTCTGCCCATCATCTGAGCCAACTGTCTGTCTGTCCATCATCTGAGCCAACTGTCTGTCTGTCTGTCTGCCCATTATCTGAGCCAACTGTCTGTCTGTCTGTCCATCGTCTGAGCCAACTGTCTGTCTGTCTGTCCATCGTCTGAGCCAACTGTCTGTCTGTCTGCCCATCATCTGAGCCAACTGTCTGTCTGTCAATCATCTGAGCCAACTGTCTGTCTGTCAATCATCTGAGCCAACTGTCTGTCTGTCTGTCTGCCCATCATCTGAGCCAACTGTCTGTCTGTCTGCCCATCATCTGAGCCAACTGTCTGTCTGTCTGCCCATCATCTGAGCCAACTGTCTGTCTGTCTACCCATCATCTGAGCCAACTGTCTGTCTGTCTGTCCATCATCTGAGCCAACTGTCTGTCTGTCTGCCCATCATCTGTACCAACTGTCTGTCTGTCTGCCCATCATCTGAGCCAACTGTCTGTCTGTCTGTCTGTCTGCCCATCATATGAGCCAACTGTCTGTCTGTCTGCCCATCATCTGAGCCAACTGTCTGTATGCCTGTCTGTCCATCATCTGAGCCAACTGTCTGCCCGTCATCTGAGCCAACTGTCTGTCTGTCTGTCTGTCTGTCTGTCTGTCTGTCTGTCTGTCTGTCTGTCTGTCTGTCTGTCTGCCCATCATATGAGCCAACTGTCTGTCTGTCTGCCCATCATCTGAGCCAACTGTCTGTATGCCTGTCTGCCCATCTATCTGAGCCAACTCTATTCATTAGATACTACTCTACCGTCTAGTCTCTACCCTCGAGCAGTCTCTACCCTCTAGTAGTCTCTACCCTTTAGCAGTCTCTACCCTTTAGCAGTCTCTACCCTCTAGTAGTCTCTACCCTTTAGCAGTCTCTACCCTTTAGCAGTCTCTACCCTCTAGTAGTCTCTACCCTCTAGTAGTCTCTACCCTCTAGTAGTCTCTACCCTCTAGCAGTCTCTACCCTCTAGTAGTCTCTACCCTCTCTACCCTCTAGTAGTCTCTACCCTCTAGTAATCTCTACCCTCTAGTAGTCTCTACCCTCTAGTAGTCTCTACCCTCTAGTAGTCTCTACCCTCTAGTCTCTACCGTCTAGTCTCTACCCTCTAGTAGTCTCTACCCTCTAGTAGTCTCTACCCTCTAGTAGTCTCTACCCTCTAGTAGTCTCTACCCTCTAGTAGTCTCTACCCTCTAGTAGTCTCTACCCTCTAGTAGTCTCTACCCTCTAGTAGTCTCTACCCTCTAGACTCTACCCTCTAGACTCTACCCTCTAGACTCTACCCTCTAGTCTCTACCCTCTAGTCTCTACCCTCTAGTAGTCTCTACCCTCTAGTAGTCTCTACCCTCTAGTAGTTTCTACCCTCTAGTAGTCTCTACCCTCTAGTAGTCTCTACCCTCTAGTCTCTACCCTCTAGTCTCTACCCTCTAGTCTCTACCCTCTAGTCTAGACCCTCTAGTCTCTACCCTCTAGCAGTCTCTACCCTCTAGCAGTCTCTACCCTCTAGTAGTCTCTACCGTCTAGTAGTCTCTACCCTCTAGTAGTCTCTACCGTCTAGTAGTCTCTACCCTCTAGTAGTCTCTACCGTCTAGTAGTCTCTACCCTCTAGTAGTCTCTACCCTCTAGTAGACTCTACCCTCTAGACTCTACCCTCTAGACTCTACCCTCTAGACTCTACCCTCTAGTCTCTACCCTCTAGTCTCTACCCTCTAGTCTCTACCCTCTAGTCTCTACCCTTTAGCAGTCTCTACCCTTTAGCAGTCTCTACCCTTTAGTAGTCTCTACCCTCTAGTAGTCTCTACCCTCTAGTAGTCTCTACCCTCTAGTAGTCTCTACCCTCTAGTAGTCTCTACCCTCTAGTCTCTACCGTCTAGTCTCTACCGTCTAGTCTCTACCCTCTAGTCTCTACCCTCTAGTAGTCTCTACCCTTTAGTAGTCTCTACCCTTTAGTAGTCTCTACCCTCTAGTAGTCTCTACCCTTTAGTAGTCTCTACCCTCTAGTAGTCTCTACCCTCTAGTAGTCTCTACCGTCTAGTCTCTACCGTCTAGTCTCTACCCTCTAGTCTCTACCCTCTAGTAGTCTCTACCCTTTAGTAGTCTCTACCCTTTAGTAGTCTCTACCCTCTAGTAGTCTCTACCCTCTAGTAGTCTCTACCCTCTAGTAGTCTCTACCCTCTAGTAGTCTCTACCCTCTAGTAGTCTCTACCCTCTAGTAGTCTCTACCCTTTAGTAGTCTCTACCCTTTAGTAGTCTCTACCCTTTAGTAGTCTCTACCCTTTAGTAGTCTCTACCCTCTAGTAGTCTCTACCCTCTAGTAGTCTCTACCCTCTAGTACTCTCTACCCTCTAGTAGTCTCTACCCTTTAGTAGTCTCTACCCTCTAGTAGTCTCTACCCTTTAGTAGTCTCTACCCTCTAGTAGTCTCTACCCTCTAGTAGTCTCTACCGTCTAGTCTCTACCGTCTAGTCTCTACCGTCTAGTCTCTACCCTCTAGTAGTCTCTACCCTCTAGCAGTCGCTACAGGGTAGTAGTCACTACCCTGCTCACACCCCCATCCTGCTCTCACCCCCACCCTGCTCAAACCCCCATCCTGCTCACACCCCCACCCTGCTCACACCCCCACCCTGCTCACACCCCCATCCTGCTCACACACCCACCCTGGTCACACACCCACCCTGGTCACACCCACCCTGCTCACACCCACCCTGCTCACACCCCCACCCTGCTCACACCCCCACCCTGGTCACACCCCCACCCTGCTCACACCCCCACCCTGGTCACACCCCCACCCTGGTCACACACCCACCCTGGTCACACACCCACCCTGGTCACACACCCACCCTGGTCACCCCCCCACCCTGGTCACACCCACCCTGCTCACACCCCCACCCTGGTCACACCCACCCTGCTCACACCCACCCTGCTCACACCCCCACCCTGCTCACACCCACCCTGCTCACACCCCCACCCTGGTCACACCCACCCTGCTCACACCCCCACCCTGGTCACATCCACCCTGGTCACCCCCACCCTGGTCACCCCCACCCTGCTCACACCCACCCTGTTAATGTGGCAGAGTGGAGTCACTGACCTCCCAGCCATGTTACAGTGAGGAGACAGGGATCTAGTAGTCTCTACCCTCTAGTAGTCTCTACCCTCTAGTAGTCTCTACCCTCTAGTCTCTACCGTCTAGTCTCTACCGTCTAGTCTCTACCCTCTAGTCTCTACCCTCTAGTAGTCTCTACCCTTTAGTAGTCTCTACCCTTTAGTAGTCTCTACCCTCTAGTAGTCTCTACCCTTTAGTAGTCTCTACCCTCTAGTAGTCTCTACCCTCTAGTAGTCTCTACCGTCTAGTCTCTACCGTCTAGTCTCTACCCTCTAGTCTCTACCCTCTAGTAGTCTCTACCCTTTAGTAGTCTCTACCCTTTAGTAGTCTCTACCCTCTAGTAGTCTCTACCCTCTAGTAGTCTCTACCCTCTAGTAGTCTCTACCCTCTAGTAGTCTCTACCCTCTAGTAGTCTCTACCCTTTAGTAGTCTCTACCCTTTAGTAGTCTCTACCCTTTAGTAGTCTCTACCCTCTAGTAGTCTCTACCCTCTAGTAGTCTCTACCCTCTAGTACTCTCTACCCTCTAGTAGTCTCTACCCTTTAGTAGTCTCTACCCTCTAGTAGTCTCTACCCTTTAGTAGTCTCTACCCTCTAGTAGTCTCTACCCTCTAGTAGTCTCTACCGTCTAGTCTCTACCGTCTAGTCTCTACCGTCTAGTCTCTACCCTCTAGTAGTCTCTACCCTCTAGCAGTCGCTACAGGGTAGTAGTCACTACCCTGCTCACACCCCCATCCTGCTCTCACCCCCACCCTGCTCAAACCCCCATCCTGCTCACACCCCCACCCTGCTCACACCCCCACCCTGCTCACACCCCCATCCTGCTCACACACCCACCCTGGTCACACACCCACCCTGGTCACACCCACCCTGCTCACACCCACCCTGCTCACACCCCCACCCTGCTCACACCCCCACCCTGGTCACACCCCCACCCTGGTCACACCCCCACCCTGGTCACACCCCCACCCTGGTCACACACCCACCCTGGTCACACACCCACCCTGGTCACACACCCACCCTGGTCACCCCCCCACCCTGGTCACACCCACCCTGCTCACACCCCCACCCTGGTCACACCCACCCTGCTCACACCCACCCTGCTCACACCCCCACCCTGCTCACACCCACCCTGCTCACACCCCCACCCTGGTCACACCCACCCTGCTCACACCCCCACCCTGGTCACATCCACCCTGGTCACCCCCACCCTGGTCACCCCCACCCTGCTCACACCCACCCTGTTAATGTGGCAGAGTGGAGTCACTGACCTCCCAGCCATGTTACAGTGAGGAGACAGGGATCTGTAGCAGGACGCAATAGGAGGAATAGATGATTGGAAAACGAGGAGAGAAGACCTGCAATAACAGGAATCACTAGTCACTTCCTGTTGATGTTGGAGCACGCTAGGGACTGTCTGTCTACAGCATAATGTGTCCTCTCCACTAGCTGACCACAGACTGGTTCTCATCCCAGCCTGGACAAACAGTATGAATCACCCTAGCTGACCACTGAGACTGGTTCTCATCCCAGCCTGGCCAAACAGTATGAATCACCCTAGCTGACCACTGAGACTGGTTCTCATCCCAGCCTGGCCAAACAGTATGAATCACCCTAGTGCCAGCGTTCAGTGGGGTAGTGAGGTGGAGAGAGAGTTGCTTGTCCAACAAGGCATACAATGGAGAATATAAATAATCCTAGGACAAAACCCTAGACCCTCGACCCTAACCTCAACCCTCCCTACCTCTACACAAGGTTCCAAGGGCATGCCTCTCAGACATCAATCCCATTAACTATTAACAATATGCTGCTCTACTCAATTTTGGTGTAATCAGAGTCAAAATCAGTCATCACCAGGACAGGGCTGGGTGTAGTCAGAGTCATCACCAAGACAGGGCTGGGTGTAGTCAGAGTCATCACCAAGACAGGGCTGGGTGTAGTCAGAGTCATCACCAAGACAGGGCTGGGTGTAGTCAGAGTCATCACCAAGACAGGGCTGGGTGTAGTCAGAATCATCACCAAGACAGGGCTGGGTGTAGACAGAGTCAGAGTCATCACCAAGACAGGGCTGGGTGTAGTCAGAGTCATCACCAAGACAGGGCTGGGTGTAGTCAGAGTCAGAGTCATCACCAAGACAGGGCTGGGTGTAGTCAGAATCATCACCAAGACAGGGCTGGGTGTAGACAGAGTCATCACCAAGACAGGGGTGGGTGTAGTCAGAGTCATCACCAAGACAGGGCTGGTTGTAGTCAGAGTCATCACCAAGACAGGGCTGGGTGTAGTCAGAGTCATCACCAAGACAGGGCTGGGTGTAGTCAGAGTCATCACCAAGACAGGGCTGGGTGTAGTCAGAGTCATCACCAAGACAGGGCTGGGTGTAGTCCGAGTCATCACCAAGACAGGGCTGGGTGTAGTCAGAATGATCACCAAGACAGGGCTGGGTGTAGACAGAGTCAGAGTCATCACCAAGACAGGGCTGGGTGTAGTCAGAGTCATCACCAAGACAGGGCTGGGTGTAGTCAGAGTCAGAGTCATCACCAAGACAGGGCTGGGTGTAGTCAGAGTCAGAGTCATCACCAGGACAGGGCTGGGTGTAGTCAGAGTCATCACCAAGACAGGGCTGGGTGTAGTCAGAGTCATCACCAAGACAGGGCTGGGTGTAGTCAGAGTCAGAGTCATCACCAAGACAGGGCTGGGTGTAGTCAGAGTCATCACCAAGACAGGGCTGGGTGTAGTCAGAGTCAGAATCATCACCAGGACAGGGCTGGGTGTAGTCAGAGTCATCACCAGGACAGGGCTGGGTGTAGTCAGAGTCATCACCAAGACAGGGCTGGGTGTAGTCAGAGTCAGAGTCATCACCAGGACAGGGCTGGGTGTAGTCAGAGTCATCACCAAGACAGGGCTGGGTGTAGTCAGAGTCAGAGTCATCACCAAAACAGGGCTGGGTGTAGTCAGTCAGAGTCATCACCAAGACAGGGCTGGGTGTAGTCAGAGTCATCACCAAGACAGGGCTGGGTGTAGTCAGAGTCATCACCAAGACAGGGCTGGGTGTAGTCAGAGTCATCACCAAGACAGGGCTGGGTGTAGTCAGAGTCAGAGTCATCACCAAGACAGGGCTGAGTGTAGTCAGAATCATCACCAAGACAGGGCTGGGTGTAGACAGAGTCATCACCAAGACAGGGCTGGGTGTAGTCAGAGTCATCACCAAGACAGGGCTGGGTGTAGTCAGAGTCATCACCAAGACAGGGCTGTGTGTAGTCAGAGTCATCACCAAGACAGGGCTGGGTGTAGTCAGAGTCATCACCAAGAAAGGGCTGGGTGTAGTCAGAGTCATCACCAAGACAGGGCTGGGTGTAGTCCGAGTCATCACCAAGACAGGGCTGGGTGTAGTCAGAATGATCACCAAGACAGGGCTGGGTGTAGACAGAGTCAGAGTCATCACCAAGACAGGGCTGGGTGTAGTCAGAGTCATCACCAAGACAGGGCTGGGTGTAGTCAGAGTCAGAGTCATCACCAAGACAGGGCTGGGTGTAGTCAGAGTCAGAGTCATCACCAAAACAGGGCTGGGTGTAGTCAGTCAGAGTCATCACCAAGACAGGGCTGGGTGTAGTCAGAGTCATCACCAAGACAGGGCTGGGTGTAGTCAGTCATCACCAAGACAGGGCTGGGTGTAGTCAGAGTCATCACCAAGACAGGGCTGGGTGTAGTCAGAGTCAGAGTCATCACCAAGACAGGGCTGGGTGTAGTCAGAATCATCACCAAGACAGGGCTGGGTGTAGACAGAGTCATCACCAAGAAAGGGCTGGGTGTAGACAGAGTCATCACCAAGACAGGGCTGGGTGTAGTCAGAGTCATCACCAAGACAGGGCTGGGTGTAGTCAGAGTCATCACCAAGACAGGGCTGGGTGTAGTCAGAGTCATCACCAAGACAGGGCTGGGTGTAGTCAGAGTCATCACCAAGACAGGGCTGGGTGTAGTCAGAGTCATCACCAAGACAGGGCTGGGTGTAGTCTGAGTCATCACCAAGACAGGGCTGGGTGTAGTCAGAATGATCACCAAGACAGGGCTGGGTGTAGACAGAGTCAGAGTCATCACCAAGACAGGGCTGGGTGTAGTCAGAGTCATCACCAAGACAGGGCTGGGTGTAGTCAGAGTCAGAGTCATCACCAAGACAGGGCTGGGTGTAGTCAGAGTCAGAGTCATCACCAGGACAGGGCTGGGTGTAGTCAGAGTCATCACCAAGACAGGGCTGGGTGTAGTCAGAGTCAGAGTCATCACCAAGACAGGGCTGGGTGTAGTCAGAGTCAGAGTCATCACCAAGACAGGGCTGGGTGTAGTCAGAGTCATCACCAAGACAGGGCTGGGTGTAGTCAGAGTCAGAATCATCACCAGGACAGGGCTGGGTGTAGTCAGAGTCATCACCAGGACAGGGCTGGGTGTAGTCAGAGTCATCACCAAGACAGGGCTGGGTGTAGTCAGAGTCAGAGTCATCACCAGGACAGGGCTGGGTGTAGTCAGAGTCATCACCAAGACAGGGCTGGGTGTAGTCAGAGTCATCACCAAAACAGGGCTGGGTGTAGTCAGTCAGAGTCATCACCAAGACAGGGCTGGGTGTAGTCAGAGTCATCACCAAGACAGGGCTGGGTGTAGTCAGAGTCATCACCAAGACAGGGCTGGGTGTAGTCAGAGTCAGAGTCATCACCAAGACAGGGCTGGGTGTAGTCAGAGTCATCACCAAGACAGGGCTGGGTGTAGTCAGAATCATCACCAAGACAGGGCTGGGTGTAGACAGAGTCATCACCAAGACAGGGCTGGGTGTAGTCAGAGTCATCACCAAGACAGGGCTGGGTGTAGTCAGAGTCATCACCAAGACAGGGCTGGGTGTAGTCAGAGTCATCACCAAGACAGGGCTGGGTGTAGTCAGAGTCATCACCAAGACAGGGCTGGGTGTAGTCAGAGTCATCACCAAGACAGGGCTGGGTGTAGTCAGAGTCATCACCAAGACAGGGCTGGGTGTAGTCAGAATCATCACCAAGACAGGGCTGGGTGTAGACAGAGTCAGAGTCATCACCAAGACAGGGCTGGGTGTAGTCAGAGTCATCACCAAGACAGGGCTGGGTGTAGTCAGAGTCATCACCAAGACAGGGCTGGGTGTAGTCAGAGTCAGAGTCATCACCAAGACAGGGCTGGGTGTAGTCAGAATCATCACCAAGACAGGGCTGGGTGTAGACAGAGTCATCACCAAGACAGGGCTGGGTGTAGTCAGAGTCATCACCAAGACAGGGCTGGGTGTAGTCAGAGTCATCACCAAGACAGGGCTGGGTGTAGTCAGAGTCATCACCAAGACAGGGCTGGGTGTAGTCAGAGTCATCACCAAGACAGGGCTGGGTGTAGTCCGAGTCATCACCAAGACAGGGCTGGGTGTAGTCAGAATGATCACCAAGACAGGGCTGGGTGTAGACAGAGTCAGAGTCATCACCAAGACAGGGCTGGGTGTAGTCAGAGTCATCACCAAGACAGGGCTGGGTGTAGTCAGAGTCAGAGTCATCACCAAGACAGGGCTGGGTGTAGTCAGAGTCAGAGTCATCACCAGGACAGGGCTGGGTGTAGTCAGAGTCATCACCAAGACAGGCTGGGTGTAGTCAGAGTCATCACCAAGACAGGGCTGGGTGTAGTCAGAGTCAGAGTCATCACCAAGACAGGGCTGGGTGTAGTCAGAGTCATCACCAAGACAGGGCTGGGTGTAGTCAGAGTCAGAATCATCACCAGGACAGGGCTGGGTGTAGTCAGAGTCATCACCAGGACAGGGCTGGGTGTAGTCAGAGTCATCACCAAGACAGGGCTGGGTGTAGTCAGAGTCAGAGTCATCACCAGGACAGGGCTGGGTGTAGTCAGAGTCATCACCAAGACAGGGCTGGGTGTAGTCAGAGTCAGAGTCATCACCAAAACAGGGCTGGGTGTAGTCAGTCAGAGTCATCACCAAGACAGGGCTGGGTGTAGTCAGAGTCATCACCAAGACAGGGCTGGGTGTAGTCAGAGTCATCACCAAGACAGGGCTGGGTGTAGTCAGAGTCAGAGTCATCACCAAGACAGGGCTGGGTGTAGTCAGAATCATCACCAAGACAGGGCTGGGTGTAGACAGAGTCATCACCAAGACAGGGCTGGGTGTAGTCAGAGTCATCACCAAGACAGGGCTGGGTGTAGTCAGAGTCATCACCAAGACAGGGCTGTGTGTAGTCAGAGTCATCACCAAGACAGGGCTGGGTGTAGTCAGAGTCATCACCAAGACAGGGCTGGGTGTAGTCAGAGTCATCACCAAGACAGGGCTGGGTGTAGTCCGAGTCATCACCAAGACAGGGCTGGGTGTAGTCAGAATGATCACCAAGACAGGGCTGGGTGTAGACAGAGTCAGAGTCATCACCAAGACAGGGCTGGGTGTAGTCAGAGTCATCACCAAGACAGGGCTGGGTGTAGTCAGAGTCAGAGTCATCACCAAGACAGGGCTGGGTGTAGTCAGAGTCAGAGTCATCACCAAAACAGGGCTGGGTGTAGTCAGTCAGAGTCATCACCAAGACAGGGCTGGGTGTAGTCAGAGTCATCACCAAGACAGGGCTGGGTGTAGTCAGAGTCATCACCAAGACAGGGCTGGGTGTAGTCAGAGTCAGAGTCATCACCAAGACAGGGCTGGGTGTAGACAGAGTCATCACCAAGACAGGGCTGGGTGTAGTCAGAGTCATCACCAAGACAGGGCTGGGTGTAGTCAGAGTCATCACCAAGACAGGGCTGGGTGTAGTCAGAGTCATCACCAAGACAGGGCTGGGTGTAGTCAGAGTCAGAGTCATCACCAGGACAGGGCTGGGTGTAGTCAGAGTCATCACCAAGACAGGGCTGGGTGTAGTCAGAGTCATCACCAAGACAGGGCTGGGTGTAGTCAGAGTCAGAGTCATCACCAAGACAGGGCTGGGTGTAGTCAGAGTCATCACCAAGACAGGGCTGGGTGTAGTCAGAGTCAGAATCATCACCAGGACAGGGCTGGGTGTAGTCAGAGTCATCACCAGGACAGGGCTGGGTGTAGTCAGAGTCATCACCAAGACAGGGCTGGGTGTAGTCAGAGTCAGAGTCATCACCAAGACAGGGCTGGGTGTAGTCAGAGTCATCACCAAGACAGGGCTGGGTGTAGTCAGAGTCATCACCAAGACAGGGCTGGGTGTAGTCAGAGTCAGAGTCATCACCAAGACAGGGCTGGGTGTAGTCAGAATCATCACCAAGACAGGGCTGGGTGTAGACAGAGTCATCACCAAGACAGGGCTGGGTGTAGTCAGAGTCATCACCAAGACAGGGCTGGGTGTAGTCAGAGTCATCACCAAGACAGGGCTGGGTGTAGTCAGAGTCATCACCAAGACAGGGCTGGGTGTAGTCAGAGTCATCACCAAGACAGGGCTGGGTGTAGTCAGAGTCATCACCAAGACAGGGCTGGGTGTAGTCAGAATCATCACCAAGACAGGGCTGGGTGTAGACAGAGTCAGAGTCATCACCAAGACAGGGCTGGGTGTAGTCAGAGTCATCACCAAGACAGGGCTGGGTGTAGTCAGAGTCAGAGTCATCACCAAGACAGGGCTGGGTGTAGTCAGAGTCAGAGTCATCACCAGGACAGGGCTGGGTGTAGTCAGAGTCATCACCAAAACAGGGCTGGGTGTAGTCAGAGTCAGAGTCATCACCAAGACAGGGCTGGGTGTAGTCAGAGTCAGAGTCATCACCAAGACAGGGCTGGGTGTAGTCAGAGTCAGAATCATCACCAGGACAGGGCTGGGTGTAGTCAGAGTCATCACCAGGACAGGGCTGGGTGTAGTCAGAGTCATCACCAAGACAGGGCTGGGTGTAGTCAGAGTCAGAGTCATCACCAGGACAGGGCTGGGTGTAGTCAGAGTCATCACCAAGACAGGGCTCGGTGTAGTCAGAGTCAGAGTCATCACCAAAACAGGGCTGGGTGTAGTCAGAGTCAGAGTCATCACCAAGACAGGGCTGGGTGTAGTCAGAGGCAGAGTCATCACCAAGACAGGGCTGGGTGTAGACAGAGTCAGAGTCATCACCAAGACAGGGCTGGGTGTAGTCAGAGTCATCACCAAGACAGGGCTGGGTGTAGTCAGAGTCAGAGTCATCACCAAGACAGGGCTGGGTGTAGTCAGAGTCAGAGTCATCACCAAAACAGGGCTGGGTGTAGTCAGTCAGAGTCATCACCAAGACAGGGCTGGGTGTAGTCAGAGTCATCACCAAGACAGGGCTGGGTGTAGTCAGAGTCATCACCAAGACAGGGCTGGGTGTAGTCAGAGTCATCACCAAGACAGGGCTGGGTGTAGTCAGAGTCAGAGTCATCACCAAGACAGGGCTGGGTGTAGTCAGAATCATCACCAAGACAGGGCTGGGTGTAGACAGAGTCATCACCAAGACAGGGCTGGGTGTAGACAGAGTCATCACCAAGACAGGGCTGGGTGTAGTCAGAGTCATCACCAAGACAGGGCTGGGTGTAGTCAGAGTCATCACCAAGACAGGGCTGGGTGTAGTCAGAGTCATCACCAAGACAGGGCTGGGTGTAGTCAGAGTCATCACCAAGACAGGGCTGGGTGTAGTCAGAGTCATCACCAAGACAGGGCTGGGTGTAGTCCGAGTCATCACCAAGACAGGGCTGGGTGTAGTCAGAGTCATCACCAAGACAGGGCTGGGTGTAGACAGAGTCAGAGTCATCACCAAGACAGGGCTGGGTGTAGTCAGAGTCATCACCAAGACAGGGCTGGGTGTAGTCAGAGTCAGAGTCATCACCAAGACAGGGCTGGGTGTAGTCAGAGTCAGAGTCATCACCAGGACAGGGCTGGGTGTAGTCAGAGTCATCACCAAGACAGGGCTGGGTGTAGTCAGTCAGAGTCATCACCAAGACAGGGCTGGGTGTAGTCAGAGTCAGAGTCATCACCAAGACAGGGCTGGGTGTAGTCAGAGTCATCACCAAGACAGGGCTGGGTGTAGTCAGAGTCAGAATCATCACCAGGACAGGGCTGGGTGTAGTCAGAGTCATCACCAGGACAGGGCTGGGTGTAGTCAGAGTCATCACCAAGACAGGGCTGGGTGTAGTCAGAGTCAGAGTCATCACCAGGACAGGGCTGGGTGTAGTCAGAGTCATCACCAAGACAGGGCTGGGTGTAGTCAGAGTCATCACCAAAACAGGGCTGGGTGTAGTCAGTCAGAGTCATCACCAAGACAGGGCTGGGTGTAGTCAGAGTCATCACCAAGACAGGGCTGGGTGTAGTCAGAGTCATCACCAAGACAGGGCTGGGTGTAGTCAGAGTCAGAGTCATCACCAAGACAGGGCTGGGTGTAGTCAGAATCATCACCAAGACAGGGCTGGGTGTAGACAGAGTCATCACCAAGACAGGGCTGGGTGTAGTCAGAGTCATCACCAAGACAGGGCTGGGTGTAGTCAGAGTCATCACCAAGACAGGGCTGGGTGTAGTCAGAGTCATCACCAAGACAGGGCTGGGTGTAGTCAGAGTCATCACCAAGACAGGGCTGGGTGTAGTCAGAGTCATCACCAAGACAGGGCTGGGTGTAGTCAGAGTCATCACCAAGACAGGGCTGGGTGTAGTCAGAATCATCACCAAGACAGGGCTGGGTGTAGACAGAGTCAGAGTCATCACCAAGACAGGGCTGGGTGTAGTCAGAGTCATCACCAAGACAGGGCTGGGTGTAGTCAGAGTCATCACCAAGACAGGGCTGGGTGTAGTCAGAGTCATCACCAAGACAGGGCTGGGTGTAGTCAGAATCAGAGTCATCACCAAGACAGGGCTGGGTGTAGTCAGAATCATCACCAAGACAGGGCTGGGTGTAGACAGAGTCATCACCAAGACAGGGCTGGGTGTAGTCAGAGTCATCACCAAGACAGGGCTGGGTGTAGTCAGAGTCATCACCAAGACAGGGCTGGGTGTAGTCAGAGTCATCACCAAGACAGGGCTGGGTGTAGTCAGAGTCATCACCAAGACAGGGCTGGGTGTAGTCAGAGTCATCACCAAGACAGGGCTGGGTGTAGTCAGAGTCATCACCAAGACAGGGCTGGGTGTAGTCAGAGTCATCACCAAGACAGGGCTGGGTGTAGTCCGAGTCATCACCAAGACAGGGCTGGGTGTAGTCAGAATGATCACCAAGACAGGGCTGGGTGTAGACAGAGTCAGAGTCATCACCAAGACAGGGCTGGGTGTAGTCAGAGTCATCACCAAGACAGGGCTGGGTGTAGTCAGAGTCAGAGTCATCACCAAGACAGGGCTGGGTGTAGTCAGAGTCAGAGTCATCACCAAAACAGGGCTGGGTGTAGTCAGTCAGAGTCATCACCAAGACAGGGCTGGGTGTAGTCAGAGTCATCACCAAGACAGGGCTGGGTGTAGTCAGAGTCATCACCAAGACAGGGCTGGGTGTAGTCAGAGTCAGAGTCATCACCAAGACAGGGCTGGGTGTAGACAGAGTCATCACCAAGACAGGGCTGGGTGTAGTCAGAGTCATCACCAAGACAGGGCTGGGTGTAGTCAGAGTCATCACCAAGACAGGGCTGGGTGTAGTCAGAGTCATCACCAAGACAGGGCTGGGTGTAGTCAGAGTCAGAGTCATCACCAGGACAGGGCTGGGTGTAGTCAGAGTCATCACCAAGACAGGGCTGGGTGTAGTCAGAGTCATCACCAAGACAGGGCTGGGTGTAGTCAGAGTCAGAGTCATCACCAAGACAGGGCTGGGTGTAGTCAGAGTCATCACCAAGACAGGGCTGGGTGTAGTCAGAGTCAGAATCATCACCAGGACAGGGCTGGGTGTAGTCAGAGTCATCACCAGGACAGGGCTGGGTGTAGTCAGAGTCATCACCAAGACAGGGCTGGGTGTAGTCAGAGTCAGAGTCATCACCAAGACAGGGCTGGGTGTAGTCAGAGTCATCACCAAGACAGGGCTGGGTGTAGTCAGAGTCATCACCAAGACAGGGCTGGGTGTAGTCAGAGTCAGAGTCATCACCAAGACAGGGCTGGGTGTAGTCAGAATCATCACCAAGACAGGGCTGGGTGTAGACAGAGTCATCACCAAGACAGGGCTGGGTGTAGTCAGAGTCATCACCAAGACAGGGCTGGGTGTAGTCAGAGTCATCACCAAGACAGGGCTGGGTGTAGTCAGAGTCATCACCAAGACAGGGCTGGGTGTAGTCAGAGTCATCACCAAGACAGGGCTGGGTGTAGTCAGAGTCATCACCAAGACAGGGCTGGGTGTAGTCAGAATCATCACCAAGACAGGGCTGGGTGTAGACAGAGTCAGAGTCATCACCAAGACAGGGCTGGGTGTAGTCAGAGTCATCACCAAGAAAGGGCTGGGTGTAGTCAGAGTCAGAGTCATCACCAAGACAGGGCTGGGTGTAGTCAGAGTCAGAGTCATCACCAGGACAGGGCTGGGTGTAGTCAGAGTCATCACCAAAACAGGGCTGGGTGTAGTCAGAGTCAGAGTCATCACCAAGACAGGGCTGGGTGTAGTCAGAGTCAGAGTCATCACCAAGACAGGGCTGGGTGTAGTCAGAGTCATCACCAAGACAGGGCTGGGTGTAGTCAGAGTCAGAATCATCACCAGGACAGGGCTGGGTGTAGTCAGAGTCATCACCAGGACAGGGCTGGGTGTAGTCAGAGTCATCACCAGGACAGGGCTGGGTGTAGTCAGAGTCATCACCAAGACAGGGCTGGGTGTAGTCAGAGTCAGAGTCATCACCAAGACAGGGCTGGGTGTAGTCAGAGTCATCACCAAGACAGGGCTGGGTGTAGTCAGAGTCATCACCAAGACAGGGCTGGGTGTAGTCAGAGTCAGAGTCATCACCAAGACAGGGCTGGGTGTAGTCAGAATCATCACCAAGACAGGGCTGGGTGTAGACAGAGTCATCACCAAGACAGGGCTGGGTGTAGTCAGAGTCATCACCAAGACAGGGCTGGGTGTAGTCAGAGTCATCACCAAGACAGGGCTGGGTGTAGTCAGAGTCATCACCAAGACAGGGCTGGGTGTAGTCAGAGTCATCACCAAGACAGGGCTGGGTGTAGTCAGAGTCATCACCAAGACAGGGCTGGGTGTAGTCAGAATCATCACCAAGACAGGGCTGGGTGTAGACAGAGTCAGAGTCATCACCAAGACAGGGCTGGGTGTAGTCAGAGTCATCACCAAGACAGGGCTGGGTGTAGTCAGAGTCAGAGTCATCACCAAGACAGGGCTGGGTGTAGTCAGAGTCAGAGTCATCACCAGGACAGGGCTGGGTGTAGTCAGAGTCATCACCAAAACAGGGCTGGGTGTAGTCAGAGTCAGAGTCATCACCAAGACAGGGCTGGGTGTAGTCAGAGTCAGAGTCATCACCAAGACAGGGCTGGGTGTAGTCAGAGTCATCACCAAGACAGGGCTGGGTGTAGTCAGAGTCAGAATCATCACCAGGACAGGGCTGGGTGTAGTCAGAGTCATCACCAGGACAGGGCTGGGTGTAGTCAGAGTCATCACCAAGACAGGGCTGGGTGTAGTCAGAGTCAGAGTCATCACCAGGACAGGGCTGGGTGTAGTCAGAGTCATCACCAAGACAGGGCTCGGTGTAGTCAGAGTCAGAGTCATCACCAAAACAGGGCTGGGTGTAGTCAGAGTCAGAGTCATCACCAAGACAGGGCTGGGTGTAGTCAGAGGCAGAGTCATCACCAAGACAGGGCTGGGTGTAGACAGAGTCAGAGTCATCACCAAGACAGGGCTGGGTGTAGTCAGAGTCATCACCAAGACAGGGCTGGGTGTAGTCAGAGTCAGAGTCATCACCAAGACAGGGCTGGGTGTAGTCAGAGTCAGAGTCATCACCAAAACAGGGCTGGGTGTAGTCAGTCAGAGTCATCACCAAGACAGGGCTGGGTGTAGTCAGAGTCATCACCAAGACAGGGCTGGGTGTAGTCAGAGTCATCACCAAGACAGGGCTGGGTGTAGTCAGAGTCATCACCAAGACAGGGCTGGGTGTAGTCAGAGTCAGAGTCATCACCAAGACAGGGCTGGGTGTAGTCAGAATCATCACCAAGACAGGGCTGGGTGTAGACAGAGTCATCACCAAGACAGGGCTGGGTGTAGACAGAGTCATCACCAAGACAGGGCTGGGTGTAGTCAGAGTCATCACCAAGACAGGGCTGGGTGTAGTCAGAGTCATCACCAAGACAGGGCTGGGTGTAGTCAGAGTCATCACCAAGACAGGGCTGGGTGTAGTCAGAGTCATCACCAAGACAGGGCTGGGTGTAGTCAGAGTCATCACCAAGACAGGGCTGGGTGTAGTCCGAGTCATCACCAAGACAGGGCTGGGTGTAGTCAGAGTCATCACCAAGACAGGGCTGGGTGTAGACAGAGTCAGAGTCATCACCAAGACAGGGCTGGGTGTAGTCAGAGTCATCACCAAGACAGGGCTGGGTGTAGTCAGAGTCAGAGTCATCACCAAGACAGGGCTGGGTGTAGTCAGAGTCAGAGTCATCACCAGGACAGGGCTGGGTGTAGTCAGAGTCATCACCAAGACAGGGCTGGGTGTAGTCAGTCAGAGTCATCACCAAGACAGGGCTGGGTGTAGTCAGAGTCAGAGTCATCACCAAGACAGGGCTGGGTGTAGTCAGAGTCATCACCAAGACAGGGCTGGGTGTAGTCAGAGTCAGAATCATCACCAGGACAGGGCTGGGTGTAGTCAGAGTCATCACCAGGACAGGGCTGGGTGTAGTCAGAGTCATCACCAAGACAGGGCTGGGTGTAGTCAGAGTCAGAGTCATCACCAGGACAGGGCTGGGTGTAGTCAGAGTCATCACCAAGACAGGGCTGGGTGTAGTCAGAGTCATCACCAAAACAGGGCTGGGTGTAGTCAGTCAGAGTCATCACCAAGACAGGGCTGGGTGTAGTCAGAGTCATCACCAAGACAGGGCTGGGTGTAGTCAGAGTCATCACCAAGACAGGGCTGGGTGTAGTCAGAGTCAGAGTCATCACCAAGACAGGGCTGGGTGTAGTCAGAATCATCACCAAGACAGGGCTGGGTGTAGACAGAGTCATCACCAAGACAGGGCTGGGTGTAGTCAGAGTCATCACCAAGACAGGGCTGGGTGTAGTCAGAGTCATCACCAAGACAGGGCTGGGTGTAGTCAGAGTCATCACCAAGACAGGGCTGGGTGTAGTCAGAGTCATCACCAAGACAGGGCTGGGTGTAGTCAGAGTCATCACCAAGACAGGGCTGGGTGTAGTCAGAGTCATCACCAAGACAGGGCTGGGTGTAGTCAGAATCATCACCAAGACAGGGCTGGGTGTAGACAGAGTCAGAGTCATCACCAAGACAGGGCTGGGTGTAGTCAGAGTCATCACCAAGACAGGGCTGGGTGTAGTCAGAGTCATCACCAAGACAGGGCTGGGTGTAGTCAGAGTCATCACCAAGACAGGGCTGGGTGTAGTCAGAATCAGAGTCATCACCAAGACAGGGCTGGGTGTAGTCAGAATCATCACCAAGACAGGGCTGGGTGTAGACAGAGTCATCACCAAGACAGGGCTGGGTGTAGTCAGAGTCATCACCAAGACAGGGCTGGGTGTAGTCAGAGTCATCACCAAGACAGGGCTGGGTGTAGTCAGAGTCATCACCAAGACAGGGCTGGGTGTAGTCAGAGTCATCACCAAGACAGGGCTGGGTGTAGTCAGAGTCATCACCAAGACAGGGCTGGGTGTAGTCCGAGTCATCACCAAGACAGGGCTGGGTGTAGTCAGAATGATCACCAAGACAGGGCTGGGTGTAGACAGAGTCAGAGTCATCACCAAGACAGGGCTGGGTGTAGTCAGAGTCATCACCAAGACAGGGCTGGGTGTAGTCAGAGTCAGAGTCATCACCAAGACAGGGCTGGGTGTAGTCAGAGTCAGAGTCATCACCAGGACAGGGCTGGGTGTAGTCAGAGTCATCACCAAGACAGGGCTGGGTGTAGTCAGAGTCATCACCAAGACAGGGCTGGGTGTAGTCAGAGTCAGAGTCATCACCAAGACAGGGCTGGGTGTAGTCAGAGTCATCACCAAGACAGGGCTGGGTGTAGTCAGAGTCAGAATCATCACCAGGACAGGGCTGGGTGTAGTCAGAGTCATCACCAGGACAGGGCTGGGTGTAGTCAGAGTCATCACCAAGACAGGGCTGGGTGTAGTCAGAGTCAGAGTCATCACCAGGACAGGGCTGGGTGTAGTCAGAGTCATCACCAAGACAGGGCTGGGTGTAGTCAGAGTCAGAGTCATCACCAAAACAGGGCTGGGTGTAGTCAGTCAGAGTCATCACCAAGACAGGGCTGGGTGTAGTCAGAGTCATCACCAAGACAGGGCTGGGTGTAGTCAGAGTCATCACCAAGACAGGGCTGGGTGTAGTCAGAGTCAGAGTCATCACCAAGACAGGGCTGGGTGTAGTCAGAATCATCACCAAGACAGGGCTGGGTGTAGACAGAGTCATCACCAAGACAGGGCTGGGTGTAGTCAGAGTCATCACCAAGACAGGGCTGGGTGTAGTCAGAGTCATCACCAAGACAGGGCTGGGTGTAGTCAGAGTCATCACCAAGACAGGGCTGTGTGTAGTCAGAGTCATCACCAAGACAGGGCTGGGTGTAGTCAGAGTCATCACCAAGACAGGGCTGGGTGTAGTCAGAGTCATCACCAAGACAGGGCTGGGTGTAGTCCGAGTCATCACCAAGACAGGGCTGGGTGTAGTCAGAATGATCACCAAGACAGGGCTGGGTGTAGACAGAGTCAGAGTCATCACCAAGACAGGGCTGGGTGTAGTCAGAGTCATCACCAAGACAGGGCTGGGTGTAGTCAGAGTCAGAGTCATCACCAAGACAGGGCTGGGTGTAGTCAGAGTCAGAGTCATCACCAAAACAGGGCTGGGTGTAGTCAGTCAGAGTCATCACCAAGACAGGGCTGGGTGTAGTCAGAGTCATCACCAAGACAGGGCTGGGTGTAGTCAGAGTCATCACCAAGACAGGGCTGGGTGTAGTCAGAGTCAGAGTCATCACCAAGACAGGGCTGGGTGTAGTCAGAATCATCACCAAGACAGGGCTGGGTGTAGACAGAGTCATCACCAAGACAGGGCTGGGTGTAGTCCGAGTCATCACCAAGACAGGGCTGGGTGTAGTCAGAATGATCACCAAGACAGGGCTGGGTGTAGACAGAGTCAGAGTCATCACCAAGACAGGGCTGGGTGTAGTCAGAGTCATCACCAAGACAGGGCTGGGTGTAGTCAGAGTCAGAGTCATCACCAAGACAGGGCTGGGTGTAGTCAGAGTCAGAGTCATCACCAGGACAGGGCTGGGTGTAGTCAGAGTCATCACCAAGACAGGGCTGGGTGTAGTCAGAGTCAGAGTCATCACCAAGACAGGGCTGGGTGTAGTCAGAGTCAGAGTCATCACCAAGACAGGGCTGGGTGTAGTCAGAGTCATCACCAAGACAGGGCTGGGTGTAGTCAGAGTCAGAATCATCACCAGGACAGGGCTGGGTGTAGTCAGAGTCATCACCAGGACAGGGCTGGGTGTAGTCAGAGTCATCACCAAGACAGGGCTGGGTGTAGTCAGAGTCAGAGTCATCACCAGGACAGGGCTGGGTGTAGTCAGAGTCATCACCAAGACAGGGCTGGGTGTAGTCAGAGTCATCACCAAAACAGGGCTGGGTGTAGTCAGTCAGAGTCATCACCAAGACAGGGCTGGGTGTAGTCAGAGTCATCACCAAGACAGGGCTGGGTGTAGTCAGAGTCATCACCAAGACAGGGCTGGGTGTAGTCAGAGTCAGAGTCATCACCAAGACAGGGCTGGGTGTAGTCAGAATCATCACCAAGACAGGGCTGGGTGTAGACAGAGTCATCACCAAGACAGGGCTGGGTGTAGTCAGAGTCAGAGTCATCACCAGGACAGGGCTGGGTGTAGTCAGAGTCATCACCAAGACAGGGCTGGGTGTAGTCAGAGTCAGAGTCATCACCAAAACAGGGCTGGGTGTAGTCAGTCAGAGTCATCACCAAGACAGGGCTGGGTGTAGTCAGAGTCATCACCAAGACAGGGCTGGGTGTAGTCAGAGTCATCACCAAGACAGGGCTGGGTGTAGTCAGAGTCAGAGTCATCACCAAGACAGGGCTGGGTGTAGTCAGAATCATCACCAAGACAGGGCTGGGTGTAGACAGAGTCATCACCAAGACAGGGCTGGGTGTAGTCAGAGTCATCACCAAGACAGGGCTGGGTGTAGTCAGAGTCATCACCAAGACAGGGCTGGGTGTAGTCAGAGTCATCACCAAGACAGGGCTGTGTGTAGTCCGAGTCATCACCAAGACAGGGCTGGGTGTAGTCAGAATGATCACCAAGACAGGGCTGGGTGTAGACAGAGTCAGAGTCATCACCAAGACAGGGCTGGGTGTAGTCAGAGTCATCACCAAGACAGGGCTGGGTATAGTCAGAGTCAGAGTCATCACCAAGACAGGGCTGGGTGTAGTCAGAGTCAGAGTCATCACCAAAACAGGGCTGGGTGTAGTCAGTCAGAGTCATCACCAAGACAGGGCTGGGTGTAGTCAGAGTCATCACCAAGACAGGGCTGGGTGTAGTCAGAGTCATCACCAAGACAGGGCTGGGTGTAGTCAGAGTCAGAGTCATCACCAAGACAGGGCTGGGTGTAGTCAGAATCATCACCAAGACAGGGCTGGGTGTAGACAGAGTCATCACCAAGACAGGGCTGGGTGTAGTCCGAGTCATCACCAAGACAGGGCTGGGTGTAGTCAGAATGATCACCAAGACAGGGCTGGGTGTAGACAGAGTCAGAGTCATCACCAAGACAGGGCTGGGTGTAGTCAGAGTCATCACCAAGACAGGGCTGGGTGTAGTCAGAGTCAGAGTCATCACCAAGACAGGGCTGGGTGTAGTCAGAGTCAGAGTCATCACCAGGACAGGGCTGGGTGTAGTCAGAGTCATCACCAAGACAGGGCTGGGTGTAGTCAGAGTCAGAGTCATCACCAAAACAGGGCTGGGTGTAGTCAGTCAGAGTCATCACCAAGACAGGGCTGGGTGTAGTCAGAGTCATCACCAAGACAGGGCTGGGTGTAGTCAGAGTCATCACCAAGACAGGGCTGGGTGTACTCAGAGTCAGAGTCATCACCAAGACAGGGCTGGGTGTAGTCAGAATCATCACCAAGACAGGGCTGGGTGTAGACAGAGTCATCACCAAGACAGGGCTGGGTGTAGTCAGAGTCATCACCAAGACAGGGCTGGGTGTAGTCAGAGTCATCACCAAGACAGGGCTGGGTGTAGTCAGAGTCATCACCAAGACAGGGCTGGGTGTAGTCAGAGTCATCACCAAGACAGGGCTGGGTGTAGTCAGAGTCATCACCAAGACAGGGCTGGGTGTAGTCAGAGTCATCACCAAGACAGGGCTGGGTGTAGTCCGAGTCATCACCAAGACAGGGCTGGGTGTAGTCAGAATGATCACCAAGACAGGGCTGGGTGTAGACAGAGTCAGAGTCATCACCAAGACAGGGCTGGGTGTAGTCAGAGTCATCACCAAGACAGGGCTGGGTGTAGTCAGAGTCAGAGTCATCACCAAGACAGGGCTGGGTGTAGTCAGAGTCAGAGTCATCACCAAAACAGGGCTGGGTGTAGTCAGTCAGAGTCATCACCAAGACAGGGCTGGGTGTAGTCAGAGTCATCACCAAGACAGGGCTGGGTGTAGTCAGAGTCATCACCAAGACAGGGCTGGGTGTAGTCAGAGTCAGAGTCATCACCAAGACAGGGCTGGGTGTAGTCAGAATCATCACCAAGACAGGGCTGGGTGTAGACAGAGTCATCACCAAGACAGGGCTGGGTGTAGTCCGAGTCATCACCAAGACAGGGCTGGGTGTAGTCAGAATGATCACCAAGACAGGGCTGGGTGTAGACAGAGTCAGAGTCATCACCAAGACAGGGCTGGGTGTAGTCAGAGTCATCACCAAGACAGGGCTGGGTGTAGTCAGAGTCAGAGTCATCACCAAGACAGGGCTGGGTGTAGTCAGAGTCAGAGTCATCACCAGGACAGGGCTGGGTGTAGTCAGAGTCATCACCAAGACAGGGCTGGGTGTAGTCAGAGTCAGAGTCATCACCAAGACAGGGCTGGGTGTAGTCAGAGTCAGAGTCATCACCAAGACAGGGCTGGGTGTAGTCAGAGTCATCACCAAGACAGGGCTGGGTGTAGTCAGAGTCAGAATCATCACCAGGACAGGGCTGGGTGTAGTCAGAGTCATCACCAGGACAGGGCTGGGTGTAGTCAGAGTCATCACCAAGACAGGGCTGGGTGTAGTCAGAGTCAGAGTCATCACCAGGACAGGGCTGGGTGTAGTCAGAGTCATCACCAAGACAGGGCTGGGTGTAGTCAGAGTCAGAGTCATCACCAAAACAGGGCTGGGTGTAGTCAGTCAGAGTCATCACCAAGACAGGGCTGGGTGTAGTCAGAGTCATCACCAAGACAGGGCTGGGTGTAGTCAGAGTCATCACCAAGACAGGGCTGGGTGTAGTCAGAGTCAGAGTCATCACCAAGACAGGGCTGGGTGTAGTCAGAATCATCACCAAGACAGGGCTGGGTGTAGACAGAGTCATCACCAAGACAGGGCTGGGTGTAGTCAGAGTCATCACCAAGACAGGGCTGGGTGTAGTCAGAGTCATCACCAAGACAGGGCTGGGTGTAGTCAGAGTCATCACCAAGACAGGGCTGGGTGTAGTCAGAGTCATCACCAAGACAGGGCTGGGTGTAGTCAGAGTCATCACCAAGACAGGGCTGGGTGTAGTCAGAATCATCACCAAGACAGGGCTGGGTGTAGACAGAGTCATCACCAAGACAGGGCTGGGTGTAGTCAGAGTCATCACCAAGACAGGGCTGGGTGTAGTCAGAGTCATCACCAAGACAGGGCTGGGTGTAGTCAGAGTCATCACCAAGACAGGGCTGGGTGTAGTCAGAGTCATCACCAAGACAGGGCTGGGTGTAGTCAGAGTCATCACCAAGACAGGGCTGGGTGTAGTCAGAATCATCACCAAGACAGGGCTGGGTGTAGACAGAGTCAGAGTCATCACCAAGACAGGGCTGGGTGTAGTCAGAGTCATCACCAAGACAGGGCTGGGTGTAGTCAGAGTCAGAGTCATCACCAAGACAGGGCTGGGTGTAGTCAGAGTCAGAGTCATCACCAGGACAGGGCTGGGTGTAGTCAGAGTCATCACCAAAACAGGGCTGGGTGTAGTCAGAGTCAGAGTCATCACCAAGACAGGGCTGGGTGTAGTCAGAGTCAGAGTCATCACCAAGACAGGGCTGGGTGTAGTCAGAGTCATCACCAAGACAGGGCTGGGTGTAGTCAGAGTCAGAATCATCACCAGGACAGGGCTGGGTGTAGTCAGAGTCATCACCAGGACAGGGCTGGGTGTAGTCAGAGTCATCACCAAGACAGGGCTGGGTGTAGTCAGAGTCAGAGTCATCACCAGGACAGGGCTGGGTGTAGTCAGAGTCATCACCAAGACAGGGCTCGGTGTAGTCAGAGACAGAGTCATCACCAAAACAGGGCTGGGTGTAGTCAGAGTCAGAGTCATCACCAAGACAGGGCTGGGTGTAGTCAGAGGCAGAGTCATCACCAGGACAGGGCTGGGTGTAGTCAGAGTCAGAGTCATCACCAGGACAGGGCTGGGTGTAGTCAGAATCATCACCAAGACAGGGCTGGGTGTAGACAGAGTCAGAGTCATCACCAAGACAGGGCTGGGTGTAGTCAGAGTCATCACCAAGACAGGGCTGGGTGTAGTCAGAGTCATCACCAAGACAGGGCTGGGTGTAGTCAGAGTCAGAGTCATCACCAAGACAGGGCTGGGTGTAGTCAGAATCATCACCAAGACAGGGCTGGGTGTAGACAGAGTCATCACCAAGACAGGGCTGGGTGTAGTCAGAGTCATCACCAAGACAGGGCTGGGTGTAGTCAGAGTCATCACCAAGACAGGGCTGGGTGTAGTCAGAGTCATCACCAAGACAGGGCTGGGTGTAGTCAGAGTCATCACCAAGACAGGGCTGGGTGTAGTCAGAGTCATCACCAAGACAGGGCTGGGTGTAGTCAGAATCATCACCAAGACAGGGCTGGGTGTAGACAGAGTCATCACCAAGACAGGGCTGGGTGTAGTCAGAGTCATCACCAAGACAGGGCTGGGTGTAGTCAGAGTCATCACCAAGACAGGGCTGGGTGTAGTCAGAGTCATCACCAAGACAGGGCTGGGTGTAGTCAGAGTCATCACCAAGACAGGGCTGGGTGTAGTCAGAGTCATCACCAAGACAGGGCTGGGTGTAGTCAGAATCATCACCAAGACAGGGCTGGGTGTAGACAGAGTCAGAGTCATCACCAAGACAGGGCTGGGTGTAGTCAGAGTCATCACCAAGACAGGGCTGGGTGTAGTCAGAGTCAGAGTCATCACCAAGACAGGGCTGGGTGTAGTCAGAGTCAGAGTCATCACCAGGACAGGGCTGGGTGTAGTCAGAGTCATCACCAAAACAGGGCTGGGTGTAGTCAGAGTCAGAGTCATCACCAAGACAGGGCTGGGTGTAGTCAGAGTCAGAGTCATCACCAAGACAGGGCTGGGTGTAGTCAGAGTCATCACCAAGACAGGGCTGGGTGTAGTCAGAGTCAGAATCATCACCAGGACAGGGCTGGGTGTAGTCAGAGTCATCACCAGGACAGGGCTGGGTGTAGTCAGAGTCATCACCAAGACAGGGCTGGGTGTAGTCAGAGTCAGAGTCATCACCAGGACAGGGCTGGGTGTAGTCAGAGTCATCACCAAGACAGGGCTCGGTGTAGTCAGAGTCAGAGTCATCACCAAAACAGGGCTGGGTGTAGTCAGAGTCAGAGTCATCACCAAGACAGGGCTGGGTGTAGTCAGAGGCAGAGTCATCACCAGGACAGGGCTGGGTGTAGTCAGAGTCAGAGTCATCACCAGGACAGGGCTGGGTGTAGTCAGAATCATCACCAAGACAGGGCTGGGTGTAGACAGAGTCAGAGTCATCACCAAGACAGGGCTGGGTGTAGTCAGAGTCATCACCAAGACAGGGCTGGGTGTAGTCAGAGTCATCACCAAGACAGGGCTGGGTGTAGTCAGAGTCATCACCAAGACAGGGCTGGGTGTAGTCAGAATCATCACCAAGACAGGGCTGGGTGTAGACAGAGTCAGAGTCATCACCAAGACAGGGCTGGGTGTAGTCAGAGTCATCACCAAGACAGGGCTGGGTGTAGTCAGAGTCAGAGTCATCACCAAGACAGGGCTGGGTGTAGTCAGAGTCAGAGTCATCACCAGGACAGGGCTGGGTGTAGTCAGAGTCATCACCAAAACAGGGCTGGGTGTAGTCAGAGTCAGAGTCATCACCAAGACAGGGCTGGGTGTAGTCAGAGTCAAAGTCATCACCAAGACAGGGCTGGGTGTAGTCAGAGTCATCACCAAGACAGGGCTGGGTGTAGTCAGAGTCAGAATCATCACCAGGACAGGGCTGGGTGTAGTCAGAGTCATCACCAGGACAGGGCTGGGTGTAGTCAGAGTCATCACCAAGACAGGGCTGGGTGTAGTCAGAGTCAGAGTCATCACCAGGACAGGGCTGGGTGTAGTCAGAGTCATCACCAAGACAGGGCTCGGTGTAGTCAGAGTCAGAGTCATCACCAAAACAGGGCTGGGTGTAGTCAGAGTCAGAGTCATCACCAAGACAGGGCTGGGTGTAGTCAGAGGCAGAGTCATCACCAGGACAGGGCTGGGTGTAGTCAGAGTCAGAGTCATCACCAGGACAGGGCTGGGTGTAGTCAGAGTCATCACCAGGACAGGGCTGGGTGTAGTCAGAGTCATCACCAAGACAGGGCTGGGTGTAGTCAGAGGCAGTCATCACCAGGACAGGGCTGGGTGTAGTCAGAGGCAGAGTCATCACCAGGACAGGGCTGGGTGTAGTCAGAGTCATCACCAAGACAGGGCTGGGTGTAGTCAGAGTCACCACCAAGAAAGGGCTGGGTGTAGACAGAGTCAGTCATCACCAAGACAGGGCTGGGTGTAGTCAGAGTCAGAGTCATCACCAAGACAGGGCTGGGTGTAGTCAGAGTCAGAGTCATCACCAAGACAGGGCTGGGTGTAGTCAGAGTCATCACCAAGACAGGGCTGGGTGTAGACAGAGTCATCACCAAGACAGGGCTGGGTGTAGTCAGAGTCACCACCAAGACAGGGCTGGGTGTAGTCAGAGTCAGAGTCATCACCAAGACAGGGCTGGGTGTAGTCAGAGTCATCACCAAGACAGGGCTGGGTGTAGTCAGAGTCACCACCAAGACAGGGCTGGGTGTAGTCAGAGTCATCACCAGGACAGGGCTGGGTGTAGTCAGAGTCACCACCAAGACAGGGCTGGGTGTAGACAGAGTCATCACCAAGACAGGGCTGGGTGTAGACAGAGTCATCACCAAGACAGGGCTGGGTGTAGTCAGAGTCATCACCAAGACAGGGCTGGGTGTAGTCAGAGTCAGAGTCATCACCAAGACAGGGCTGGGTGTAGTCAGAGTCAGAGTCATCACCAAGACAGGGCTGGGTGTAGTCAGAGTCATCACCAAGACAGGGCTGGGTGTAGTCAGAGTCAGAATCATCACCAGGACAGGGCTGGGTGTAGTCAGAGTCATCACCAGGACAGGGCTGGGTGTAGTCAGAGTCATCACCAAGACAGGGCTGGGTGTAGTCAGAGTCAGAGTCATCACCAGGACAGGGCTGGGTGTAGTCAGAGTCATCACCAAGACAGGGCTCGGTGTAGTCAGAGTCAGAGTCATCACCAAAACAGGGCTGGGTGTAGTCAGAGTCAGAGTCATCACCAAGACAGGGCTGGGTGTAGTCAGAGTCAGAGTCATCACCAGGACAGGGCTGGGTGTAGTCAGAGTCAGAGTCATCACCAGGACAGGGCTGGGTGTAGTCAGAGTCATCACCAGGACAGGGCTGGGTGTAGTCAGAGTCATCACCAAGACAGGGCTGGGTGTAGTCAGAGTCATCACCAGGACAGGGCTGGGTGAAGTCAGAGGCAGTCATCACCAGGACAGGGCTGGGTGTAGTCAGAGGCAGAGTCATCACCAGGACAGGGCTGGGTGTAGTCAGAGTCATCACCAAGACAGGGCTGGGTGTAGTCAGAGTCACCACCAAGAAAGGGCTGGGTGTAGACAGAGTCAGTCATCACCAAGACAGGGCTGGGTGTAGTCAGAGTCAGAGTCATCACCAAGACAGGGCTGGGTGTAGTCAGAGTCAGAGTCATCACCAAGACAGGGCTGGGTGTAGTCAGAGTCATCACCAAGACAGGGCTGGGTGTAGACAGAGTCATCACCAAGACAGGGCTGGGTGTAGTCAGAGTCACCACCAAGACAGGGCTGGGTGTAGTCAGAGTCAGAGTCATCACCAAGACAGGGCTGGGTGTAGTCAGAGTCATCACCAAGACAGGGCTGGGTGTAGTCAGAGTCACCACCAAGACAGGGCTGGGTGTAGTCAGAGTCATCACCAGGACAGGGCTGGGTGTAGTCAGAGTCATCACCAGGACAGGGCTGGGTGTAGTCAGAGTCACCACCAAGACAGGGCTGGGTGTAGACAGAGTCATCACCAAGACAGGGCTGGGTGTAGACAGAGTCATCACCAAGACAGGGCTGGGTGTAGTCAGAGTCATCACCAAGACAGGGCTGGGTGTAGTCAGAGTCAGAGTCATCACCAAGACAGGGCTGGGTGTAGTCAGAGTCAGAGTCATCACCAAGACAGGGCTGGGTGTAGTCAGAGTCAGAGTCATCACCAAGACAGGGCTGGGTGTAGTCAGAGTCATCACCAAGACAGGGCTGGGTGTAGTCAGAGTCAGAGTCATCACCAAGACAGGGCTGGGTGTAGTCAGAGTCATCACCAAGACAGGGCTGGGTGTAGTCAGAGTCATCACCAGGACAGGCTGGGTGTAGTCAGAATCATCACCAAGACAGGGCTGGGTGTAGTCAGAATCATCACCAAGACAGGGCTGGGTGTAGTCAGAGTCATCACCAAGACAGGGCTGGGTGTAGACAGAGTCATCACCAAGACAGGGCTGGGTGTAGTCAGAGTCATCACCAAGACAGGGCTGGGTGTAGTCAGAATCATCACCAAGACAGGGCTGGGTGTAGTCAGAGTCATCACCAAGACATGGCTGGGTGTAGTCAGAGTCAGAGTCATCACCAAGACAGGGCTGGGTGTAGTCAGAGTCATCACCAGGACAGGGCTGGGTGTAGACAGAGTCACCACCAAGACAGGGCTGGGTGTAGTCAGAGTCAGAGTCATCACCAAGACAAGGCTCGGTGTAGTCAGAGTCATCACCAAGACAGGGCTGGGTGTAGTCAGAGTCACCACCAAGACAGGGCTGGGTGTAGTCAGAGTCATCACCAAGACAGGGCTGGGTGTAGACAGAGTCACCACCAAGACAGGGCTGGGTGTAGACAGAGTCATCACCAAGACAGGGCTGGGTGTAGTCAGAGTCATCACCAAGACAGGGCTGGGTGTAGTCAGAGTCATTACCAAGACAGGGCTGGGTGTAGTCAGAGTCATCACCAAGACAGGGCTGGGTGTAGTCAGAGTCAGAGTCATCACCAAGACAGGGCTGGGTGTAGTCAGAGTCAGAGTCATCACCAAGACAGGGCTGGGTGTAGTCAGAGTCAGAGTCATCACCAAGACAGGGCTGGGTGTAGTCAGAGTCATCACCAGGACAGGCTGGGTGTAGTCAGAGTCATCACCAAGACAGGGCTGGGTGTAGTCAGAGTCATCACCAAGACAGGGCTGGGTGTAGTCAGAATCATCACCAAGACAGGGCTGGGTGTAGTCAGAGTCATCACCAAGACAGGGCTGGGTGTAGACAGAGTCATCACCAAGACAGGGCTGGGTGTAGTCAGAGTCATCACCAAGACAGAGCTGGGTGTAGTCAGAATCATCACCAAGACAGGGCTGGGTGTAGTCAGAGTCATCACCAAGACATGGCTGGGTGTAGTCAGAGTCAGAGTCATCACCAAGACAGGGCTGGGTGTAGTCAGAGTCATCACCAGGACAGGGCTGGGTGTAGACAGAGTCATCACCAAGACAGGGCTGGGTGTAGTCAGAGTCATCACCAAGACAGGGCTGGGTGTAGTCAGTCATCACCAAGACAGGGCTGGGTGTAGACAGAGTCATCACCAAGACAGGGCTGGGTGTAGTCAGAGTCATCACCAAGACAGGGCTGGGTGTAGTCAGAGTCATCACCAAGACAGGGCTGGGTGTAGTCAGAATCATCACCAAGACAGGGCTGGGTGTAGACAGAGTCAGAGTCATCACCAAGACAGGGCTGGGTGTAGACAGGGTCATCACCAAGACAGGGCTGGGTGTAGTCAGAGTCATCACCAGGACAGGGCTGGGTGTAGTCAGAGTCATCACCAGGACAGGGCTGGGTGTAGTCAGAGTCATCACCAAGACAGGGCTGGGTGTAGTCAGAGTCATCACCAGGACAGGGCTGGGTGTAGTCAGAGTCATAACCAGGACAGGGCTGGGTGTAGTCAGAGTCATCACCAAGACAGGGCTGGGTGTAGACAGAGTCATCACCAAGACAGGGCTGGGTGTAGTCAGAGTCATCACCAAGACAGGGCTGGGTGTAGTCAGTCATCACCAGGACAGTGCTGGGTGTAGTCAGAGTCATCACCAAGACAGGGCTGGGTGTAGAAAGAGTCAGAGTCATCACCAAGACAGGGCTGGGTGTAGTCAGAGTCATCACCAAGACAGGGCTGGGTGTAGACAGAGTCATCACCAAGACAGGGCTGGGTGTAGTCAGAGTCAGAGTCATCACCAAGACAGGGCTGGGTGTAGTCAGAGTCATCACCAAGACAGGGCTGGGTGTAGACAGAGTCATCACCAAGACAGGGATGGGTGTAGTCAGAGTCAGAGTCATCACCAGGACAGGGCTGGGTGTAGTCAGAGTCATCACCAAGACAGGGCTGGGTGTAGACAGAGTCATCACCAAGACAGGGCTGGGTGTAGTCAGAGTCATCACCAAGACAGGGCTGGGTGTAGTCAGAGTCAGAGTCATCACCAAGACAGGGCTGGGTGTAGTCAGTCATCACCAGGACAGTGCTGGGTGTAGTCAGAGTCATCACCAAGACAGGGCTGGGTGTAGTCAGAGTCAGAGTCATCACCAAGACAGGGCTGGGTGTAGTCAGAGTCAGAGTCATCACCAAGACAGGGCTGGGTGTAGTCAGAGTCATCACCAGGACAGGCTGGGTGTAGTCAGAGTCATCACCAAGACAGGGCTGGGTGTAGTCAGAGTCATCACCAAGACAGGGCTGGGTGTAGTCAGAATCATCACCAAGACAGGGCTGGGTGTAGTCAGAGTCATCACCAAGACAGGGCTGGGTGTAGACAGAGTCATCACCAAGACAGGGCTGGGTGTAGTCAGAGTCATCACCAAGACAGAGCTGGGTGTAGTCAGAATCATCACCAAGACAGGGCTGGGTGTAGTCAGAGTCATCACCAAGACATGGCTGGGTGTAGTCAGAGTCAGAGTCATCACCAAGACAGGGCTGGGTGTAGTCAGAGTCATCACCAGGACAGGGCTGGGTGTAGACAGAGTCATCACCAAGACAGGGCTGGGTGTAGTCAGAGTCATCACCAAGACAGGGCTGGGTGTAGTCAGTCATCACCAAGACAGGGCTGGGTGTAGACAGAGTCATCACCAAGACAGGGCTGGGTGTAGTCAGAGTCATCACCAAGACAGGGCTGGGTGTAGACAGAGTCATCACCAAGACAGGGCTGGGTGTAGTCAGAGTCATCACCAAGACAGGGCTGGGTGTAGTCAGTCATCACCAGGACAGTGCTGGGTGTAGTCAGAGTCATCACCAAGACAGGGCTGGGTGTAGAAAGAGTCAGAGTCATCACCAAGACAGGGCTGGGTGTAGTCAGAGTCATCACCAAGACAGGGCTGGGTGTAGACAGAGTCATCACCAAGACAGGGCTGGGTGTAGTCAGAGTCAGAGTCATCACCAAGACAGGGCTGGGTGTAGTCAGAGTCATCACCAAGACAGGGCTGGGTGTAGACAGAGTCATCACCAAGACAGGGATGGGTGTAGTCAGAGTCAGAGTCATCACCAGGACAGTGCTGGGTGTAGTCAGAGTCATCACCAAGACAGGGCTGGGTGTAGACAGAGTCATCACCAAGACAGGGCTGGGTGTAGTCAGAGTCATCACCAAGACAGGGCTGGGTGTAGTCAGAGTCAGAGTCATCACCAAGACAGGGCTGGGTGTAGTCAGTCATCACCAGGACAGTGCTGGGTGTAGTCAGAGTCATCACCAAGACAGGGCTGGGTGTAGACAGAGTCATCACCAAGACAGGGCTGGGTGTAGTCAGAGTCATCACCAAGACAGGGCTGGGTGTAGTCAGAGTCAGAGTCATCACCAAGACAGGGCTGGGTGTAGTCAGTCATCACCAAGACAGGGCTGGGTGTAGTCAGAGTCAGAGTCATCACCAAGACAGGGCTGCGTGTAGTCAGAGTCAGAGTCATCACCAAGACAGGGCTGGGTGTAGTCAGAGTCAGAGTCATCACCAAGACAGGGCTGGGTGTAGACAGAGTCATCACCAAGACAGGGCTGGGTGTAGTCAGAGTCATCACCAAGACAGGGCTGGGTGTAGTCAGAATCATCACCAAGACAGGGCTGGGTGTAGTCAGAGTCAGAGTCATCACCAAGACAGGGCTGGGTGTAGTCAGAGTCATCACCAAGACAGGGCTGGGTGTAGTCAGAGTCAGAGTCATCACCAAGACAGGGCTGGGTGTAGACAGAGTCAGAGTCATCACCAAGACAGGGCTGGGTGTAGTCAGAGTCATCACCAAGACAGGGCTGGGTGTAGTCAGAGTCATCACCAGGACAGGCTGGGTGTAGTCAGAATCATCACCAAGACAGGGCTGGGTGTAGTCAGAGTCATCACCAAGACAGGTCTGGGTGTAGTCAGAATCATCACCAAGACAGGGCTGGGTGTAGTCAGAGTCATCACCAAGACAGGGCTGGGTGTAGACAGAGTCATCACCAAGACAGGGCTGGGTGTAGTCAGAGTCATCACCAAGACAGGGCTGGGTGTAGTCAGAATCATCACCAAGACAGGGCTGGGTGTAGTCAGAGTCATCACCAAGACATGGCTGGGTGTAGTCAGAGTCAGAGTCATCACCAAGACAGGGCTGGGTGTAGTCAGAGTCATCACCAGGACAGGGCTGGGTGTAGACAGAGTCACCACCAAGACAGGGCTGGGTGTAGTCAGAGTCAGAGTCATCACCAAGACAGGGCTGGGTGTAGTCAGAGTCATCACCAAGACAGGGCTGGGTGTAGTCAGAGTCACCACCAAGACAGGGCTGGGTGTAGTCAGAGTCATCACCAAGACAGGGCTGGGTGTAGACAGAGTCACCACCAAGACAGGGCTGGGTGTAGACAGAGTCATCACCAAGACAGGGCTGGGTGTAGTCAGAGTCATCACCAAGACAGGGCTGGGTGTAGTCAGAGTCATCACCAAGACAGGGCTGGGTGTAGTCAGAGTCATCACCAAGACAGGGCTGGGTGTAGTCAGAGTCATCACCAAGACAGGGCTGGGTGTAGTCAGAGTCAGAGTCATCACCAAGACAGGGCTGGGTGTAGTCAGAGTCATCACCAGGACAGGCTGGGTGTAGTCAGAGTCATCACCAAGACAGGGCTGGGTGTAGTCAGAGTCATCACCAAGACAGGGCTGGGTGTAGTCAGAATCATCACCAAGACAGGGCTGGGTGTAGTCAGAGTCATCACCAAGACATGGCTGGGTGTAGTCAGAGTCAGAGTCATCACCAAGACAGGGCTGGGTGTAGTCAGAGTCATCACCAGGACAGGGCTGGGTGTAGACAGAGTCATCACCAAGACAGGGCTGGGTGTAGTCAGAGTCATCACCAAGACAGGGCTGGGTGTAGTCAGAGTCATCACCAAGACAGGGCTGGGTGTAGTCAGTCATCACCAAGACAGGGCTGGGTGTAGACAGAGTCATCACCAAGACAGGGCTGGGTGTAGTCAGAGTCATCACCAAGACAGGGCTGGGTGTAGTCAGAGTCATCACCAAGACAGGGCTGGGTGTAGTCAGAGTCATCACCAAGACAGGGCTGGGTGTAGTCAGAGTCATCACCAAGACAGGGCTGGGTGTAGTCCGAGTCATCACCAAGACAGGGCTGGGTGTAGACAGAGTCAGAGTCATCACCAAGACAGGGCTGGGTGTAGACAGGGTCATCACCAAGACAGGGCTGGGTGTAGTCAGAGTCATCACCAGGACAGGGCTGGGTGTAGTCAGAGTCATCACCAAGACAGGGCTGGGTGTAGTCAGAGTCATCACCAAGACAGGGCTGGGTGTAGAAAGAGTCAGAGTCATCACCAAGACAGGGCTGGGTGTAGTCAGAGTCATCACCAAGACAGGGCTGGGTGTAGACAGAGTCATCACCAAGACAGGGCTGGGTGTAGTCAGAGTCAGAGTCATCACCAAGACAGGGCTGGGTGTAGTCAGAGTCATCACCAAGACAGGGCTGGGTGTAGACAGAGTCATCACCAAGACAGGGATGGGTGTAGTCAGAGTCAGAGTCATCACCAGGACAGGGCTGGGTGTAGTCAGAGTCATCACCAAGACAGGGCTGGGTGTAGTCAGAGTCATCACCAGGACAGGCTGGGTGTAGTCAGAGTCATCACCAAGACAGGGCTGGGTGTAGTCAGAGTCATCACCAAGACAGGGCTGGGTGTAGTCAGAATCATCACCAAGACAGGGCTGGGTGTAGTCAGAGTCATCACCAAGACATGGCTGGGTGTAGTCAGAGTCAGAGTCATCACCAAGACAGGGCTGGGTGTAGTCAGAGTCATCACCAGGACAGGGCTGGGTGTAGACAGAGTCATCACCAAGACAGGGCTGGGTGTAGTCAGAGTCATCACCAAGACAGGGCTGGGTGTAGTCAGAGTCATCACCAAGACAGGGCTGGGTGTAGTCAGTCATCACCAAGACAGGGCTGGGTGTAGACAGAGTCATCACCAAGACAGGGCTGGGTGTAGTCAGAGTCATCACCAAGACAGGGCTGGGTGTAGTCAGAGTCATCACCAAGACAGGGCTGGGTGTAGTCAGAGTCATCACCAAGACAGGGCTGGGTGTAGTCAGAGTCATCACCAAGACAGGGCTGGGTGTAGTCCGAGTCATCACCAAGACAGGGCTGGGTGTAGACAGAGTCAGAGTCATCACCAAGACAGGGCTGGGTGTAGACAGGGTCATCACCAAGACAGGGCTGGGTGTAGTCAGAGTCATCACCAGGACAGGGCTGGGTGTAGTCAGAGTCATCACCAAGACAGGGCTGGGTGTAGTCAGAGTCATCACCAAGACAGGGCTGGGTGTAGAAAGAGTCAGAGTCATCACCAAGACAGGGCTGGGTGTAGTCAGAGTCATCACCAAGACAGGGCTGGGTGTAGACAGAGTCATCACCAAGACAGGGCTGGGTGTAGTCAGAGTCAGAGTCATCACCAAGACAGGGCTGGGTGTAGTCAGAGTCATCACCAAGACAGGGCTGGGTGTAGACAGAGTCATCACCAAGACAGGGATGGGTGTAGTCAGAGTCAGAGTCATCACCAGGACAGGGCTGGGTGTAGTCAGAGTCATCACCAAGACAGGGCTGGGTGTAGACAGAGTCATCACCAAGACAGGGCTGGGTGTAGTCAGAGTCATCACCAAGACAGGGCTGGGTGTAGTCAGTCATCACCAGGACAGTGCTGGGTGTAGTCAGAGTCATCACCAAGACAGGGCTGGGTGTAGACAGAGTCATCACCAAGACAGGGCTGGGTGTAGTCAGAGTCATCACCAAGACAGGGCTGGGTGTAGTCAGAGTCATCACCAAGACAGGGCTGGGTGTAGTCAGAGTCATCACCAAGACAGGGCTGGGTGTAGTCAGAGTCATCACCAAGACAGGGCTGGGTGTAGTCAGAGTCAGAGTCATCACCAAGACAGGGCTGGGTGTAGTCAGTCATCACCAAGACAGGGCTGGGTGTAGTCAGAGTCAGAGTCATCACCAAGACAGGGCTGCGTGTAGTCAGAGTCAGAGTCCTCACCAAGACAGGGCTGGGTGTAGTCAGAGTCAGAGTCATCACCAAGACAGGGCTGGGTGTAGACAGAGTCATCACCAAGACAGGGCTGGGTGTAGTCAGAGTCATCACCAAGACAGGGCTGGGTGTAGTCAGAATCATCACCAAGACAGGGCTGGGTGTAGTCAGAGTCATCACCAAGACAGGGCTGGGTGTAGTCAGAGTCATCACCAAGACAGGGCTGGGTGTAGTCAGAGTCATCACCAAGACAGGGCTGGGTGTAGTCAGAGTCATCACCAAGACAGGGCTGGGTGTAGTCAGAGTCAGAGTCATCACCAAGACAGGGCTGGGTGTAGTCAGAGTCAGAGTCACCACCAAGACAGGGCTGGGTGTAGTCAGAGTCATCACCAAGACAGGGCTGGGTGTAGACAGAGTCATCACCAAGACAGGGCTGGGTGTAGTCAGAGTCAGAGTCATCACCAAGACAGGGCTGGGTGTAGTCAGAGTCAGAGTCATCACCAAGACAGGGCTGGGTGTAGTCAGAGTCATCACCAAGACAGGGCTGGGTGTAGTCAGAATCATCACCAAGACAGGGCTGGGTGTAGTCAGAGTCATCACCAAGACAGGGCTGGGTGTAGTCAGAGTCATCACCAAGACAGGGCTGGGTGTAGTCAGAATCATCACCAAGACAGGGCTGGGTGTAGTCAGAATCATCACCAAGACAGGGCTGGGTGTAGTCAGAGTCATCACCAAGACAGGGCTGGGTGTAGTCAGAATCATCACCAAGACAGGGCTGGGTGTAGTCAGAATCATCACCAAGACAGGGCTGGGTGTAGTCAGAGTCATCACCAAGACAGGGGTGCACCTGTGGTTTGTGCTAGAGGGGTGCACCTGTGGTTTGTGCTAGAGGGGTGCACCTGTGGTTTGTGCTAGAGGGGTGCACCTGTGGTTTGTGCTAGAGGGGTGCACCTGTGGGTCCAGACAGACATCTTTGCGGTGTGGCATTGTTCATGCTGTCGGTCAGACAGACAACTTTGGGATGAAAATATTTTTGTTGTCCCCAGAGATGATTTGGAAACAGTCAGCCTACCTATTGTATTAAAAGCACATATTTTTCTCATTATTTACACACTCAGAATTTGCTGCTTCAACTTCAGTAGCCTGCCTCTCCTCTCCTAGTTGGGTGTGATGGTTCAACTGCACCTAACAAGTGTGGACTCATTGAAATAAAACATGGCAGTTAACTCAAATACACTTATTGACCAAAAGTATGTGGACACCTGTTTGTTGAACATCTCATTCCAAAATCATGTGCATTAATATTAGGGTTAGTCCCCCCTTTGCTGCTATAACAGCCTCCACTCTTCTGGGAAGGCTTTCCATTAGATGTTGGAACATTGCTGCTATAACAGCCTGCACTCTTCTGGGAAGGCTTTCCATTAGATGTTGGAACATTGCTGCTATAACAGCCTCCACTCTTCTGGGAAGGCTTTCCACTAGATGATGGAACATTGCTGCTATTACAGCCTCCACTCTTCTGGGAAGGCTTTCCACTAGATGTTGGAACATTGCTGCTGTAACAGCCTCCACTCTTCTGGGAAGGCTTTCCTCTAGATGTTGGAACATTGCTGTGTGGACTTGCTTCCATTCAACCACAAGAGCATTAGAGGTCAGGCACTGATGTTGGGTGATTAGGCCTGGCTCTTATTCGGCATTCCAATTGATCCCAAAGGTGTTCGATGGGGTTGAGGTCAGGGCTCGCTGCAGTCCAGTCAAGTTCTTCCACACCAAACTTTACAAATCATTTCTGTATGGACCTCGCTTTGTGCACGGGGGCATTGTTGTGCTGAAATTAGGAAAGGGCCTTCCCCAAACTATTGCCACAAAGTTGGATGCACAGAATTATCTAGAATATCATTGTATGCTGAAGAGATAAGGGGCCTAGCCCAAACCAAGAAAAACAGCCCCAGACCATTATTCCTCCTCCACCGAACTTTACAGTTGGCACTATGAACTGGGGCAGGTAGCGTTCTCCTGGCATCCGCCAAACCCCTTAATTCATCACTCCAGAGAACGCGTTTCCACTGCTCCAGAGTCCAATGGCGACAAGCTTTACACCACTCCAGCCGACGATTGGATTTGTGTATGGTGATCTTAGGCTTGTGTGCGGCTGCTCGGCCATGGAAACCCATTTCATGAAGCTCCGAACAAAGAGTTCTTGTGCTGACGTTGCTTCCAGAGGCAGTTTGCAACTCTGTAGCTAGTGTTGCACCCGAGGACAGACGATTTTTACACGCTACGCGCTTCAGTACTCGGCGTTCCCGTTCTGTGAGCTTGTGTGGCCTACCACTTCGCGGCTGAGCCGTTGTTGCTCCTAGACGTTTCCACTTCACAATAACAGCACATAAAGTTGACCGGAGCAGCTCTAACAGGGCAGAAATTTGCTGAACTATGTCGGTGCCACGTTGAAAGTCAAAGTGTTTGCACATTTGATATTGCCTATAGGGCTGGGACCATGGCTGCCAAGTCACATACCTAAAATAACATTGTGGGACTGCAGTTGGTTTTGGGATCAGTTCTTGCAATAGCGGAGACAGACAGAAATTCCAGCCGGTGAGTGCTGGGTGCAGGATGAAAAGCCAGCTGGTGAGGGCTGGGTGCAGGATGAAAAGCCAGCTGGTGAGGGCAGGGTGCAGGATGAAAAGCCAGCTGGTGAGGGCTGGGTGCAGTATGAAAAGCAGCTGGTGAGGGCTGGGTGCAGTATGAAAAGCCAGCTGGTGAGGGCTGGGTGCAGGATGAAAAGCCAGCTGGTGAGGGCTGGGTGCAGGATGAAAAGCCAGCTGGCGAGGGCTGGGTGCAGGATGAAAAGCCAGCCGGTGAGGGCTGGGTGCAGGATGAAAAGCCAGCTGGTGAGGGCTGGGTGCAGGATGAAAAGCCAGCTGGTGAGGGCAGGGTGCAGGATGAAAAGCCAGCTGGTGAGGGCTGGGTGCAGTATGAAAAGCAGCTGGTGAGGGCTGGGTGCAGTATGAAAAGCCAGCTGGTGAGGGCTGGGTGCAGGATGAAAAGCCAGCTGGTGAGGGCTGGGTGCAGGATGAAAAGCCAGCTGGTGAGGGCTGGGTGCAGGATGAAAAGCCAGCTGGTGAGGGCAGGGTGCAGGATGAAAAGCCAGCTGGTGAGGGCAGGGTGCAGGATGAAAAGCCAGCTGGTGAGGGCAGGAGCGGGATGAAGAAATCAATCCCCTGCAGACCTCTACTCTGTGTTTTTCATTGTGATCATCACACCCCATTAGAGACGATGGATCATTCAGCCAGTAGCACTCTGGTCTAAAAACCTTGTTCCATTAAGGAAAGTTATTTTCTCTTTAATGGAACGCAGCTAAATGTAGCTACAGAAACTCACCAGGGACGGGAGGCTTGGAGGGGGAGTCGAGGCTGTACATTAGGAGAGGGCTGTGTGTGTGTGTGTGTGTGTGTGTGTGTGTGTGTGTGTGTGTGTGTGTGTGTGTGTGTGTGTGTGTGTGTGTGTGTGTGTGTGTGTGTGTGTGTGTGTGTGTGTGTGTGTGTGTGTGTGTGTGTGTGTGTGTGTGTGTGTGTGTGTGTGTGTGTGTGGGACAGGGAGAGGAAGGCTGAGGTACACGATAAGGTACATGATAATACTCTGTTCCATTGTCTGGAAGCAGACTAGAGGTTAATATAGAAACATGATAATACTCTGTTCCATTGTCTGGAAGCAGACTAGAGGTTAATATAGAAACATGATAATACTCTGTCCCCTTGTCTGGAAGCAGACTAAATCAAATTAAATTGTATTTGTCAAATGCTTACGTGTAAAGCTGTCATCAAGGCAAAGGGTGGCTTCTTTGAAGAACCTCAAGTATAAAATATATTTTGATTTGTTTAATACTTTTTGGGGTTACTACATGATTCCACGTGTGTTATTTCATAGTTTTGATGTCTTCACTATTATTCTGCAATGTAGAAAATAGTAAAAATAAAGAAAAACCCTGTAATGAGTTGTTGTGTCCTGGTACTGTATATAAACTCATCGAAAAAAGAAACGTCCTCTCACTGTCAACTGCGTTTATTTTCAGTACTTCCTGTTTGTAGATGTTGCATGCATTTCTGCGTGTGGAGTGATGGTGATCACAAGTTTTGTCGCCTCTAGTTGCACAGTTGACATGCTGGTTAAAATGAGGTAATGGATTTCAGAGGTCCGGAGTGGGCTGAACTTCCAGAGCTGCCGACACGTTGAAGTAGAAACCTTCATCCAAATGGAGGCTGGTGCTGGTCTGATGTCCAGAAGCCGTGTCACAGGAAATGATGGAGGAGACCAGTTGAGGTCAGAATAAAAACTAGATTTGGTTCAGGAGCCTGAAATAAAGGCTGCTATCCACCGCAGTGCAGCCGGAGTCTGGCCACGACGGGGAGATCTCTGTATCTCTGATCTCTGTATCTCTGGTCTCTGTATCTCTGTGGCCACGACGGGGAGATCTCTGTATCTCTGATCTCTGTATCTCTGGTCTCTGTATCTCTGGTCTCTGTATCTCTGGTCTCTGTATCTCTGTGGCCACGACGGGGAGATCTCTGTATCTCTGTGGCCACGACGGGGAGATCTCTGTATCTCTGTGGCCACGACGGGGAGATCTCTGTATCTCTGTGGCCACGACGGGGAGGTCTCTGTATCTCTGATCTCTGTAGGGCCCAGATCTGGTTAAACTAGAGATCAACATAAAAACACCAGGCTGAAGAGGTCACTTCAGATACGTCCCAAATGGCACCCTATTCCCTATATAGAGCAGTACTTAGCACCCTATTCCCTATAGACAATCATTAAGATGAAACAACCATATTGACCAGTTAGCCAGACATTACAATGTTATCGCATGGCGAATGAACGGCTAGACTACACAAGGAAAAACACTGTAGACCTAGTTAATTCATTCTCCAGGTCTCCATTGGGAGACTAATTCTGACCTCAATGGAACTTCCTTCTTAAATCCAGGTTAAATTAAATTGAACCCTTTTAGTATAGGCTACTGTTCATATGTGCTGTGCCCTTATAAGGGTGTGTGGTTATAGTTACTGTGCCTGGTACCAGGGTGGGTTGAGAAGAGAAAAGCTGCAGCACGTGGTCTGGTCTGACGGAGCAGAGCACTGCCTCCCAAATAACGCCCTAGTCCCTATATAGTGGGCAAAAGTAGTGCACTAACTAGGGAATAGGGTGCTAAGTAGTGCACTAGATAGGGAATAGGGTGCCATTTGGAAGATAAGCCAGAAGAGAATTATAGAGCGACTGGTGTAGTTATTCTGTAGATGTAAGAAGATCAGCTGTTATTATGTAACTCTGAGTTACAGACGGGTGTTTATACCAGCCTCTAAGTCCTGTAAGTCTGCTCTTTAGGCACTAACTGCATCAGTGTATCGGATAAAGAGGATGGATTGAAGAGAGAGACAGAGAGTCCGTTATAGCCATTGAAATCAGAGGACATTCTACTACTATAACGAGAGACTACTGATGCATATCAACACAACCCTTTGTACCACCGGAAAGTGTTGGGTCATGAGTGGAATATACTTCAATAAAATGTATTTCTCAAATATATAAATAAATAAAAGATATGTAGATCCAGTATATTTGTAAAAATATATGTGTAAAATACACAACCCGATGTTAATGTCTCTGTTGACCTCTGGCACCTTAGCATCGGTGGTGTGTATTCAACGACGCCAAGGGAAAACAGGCTTCCCCAAATACTGGACTAATAAAACCTCAATAAAATAATGTATATTTTGTCTCTCTGTGTTTTCAAACTTTTCTGTCAATTCGCAAGTGGCTGAATCTCACTGGAGACATCCTCAGAGGGAGGGAGACAACCTCAGAGCGAGGGAGACATCCTCAGAGCGAGGGAGACATCCTCAGAGCGAGGGAGACATCCTCAGAGCGAGGGAGACATCCTCAGAGCGAGGGAGACATCCTCAGAGCGAGGGAGACATCCTCAGAGCGAGGGAGACATCCTCAGAGCGAGGGAGACATCCTCAGAGCGAGGGAGACATCCTCAGAGCGAGGGAGACATCCTCAGAGCGAGGGAGACATCCTCAGAGCGAGGGAGACATCCTCAGAGCGGCGAGGGAGACATCCTCAGAGCGGCGAGGGAGACATCCTCAGAGCGGCGAGGGAGACATCCTCAGAGCGGCGAGGGAGACATCCTCAGAGCGAGGGAGACAACCTCAGAGCGAGGGAGACATCCTCAGAGCGAGGGAGACAACCTCAGAGCGAGGGAGACAACCTCAGAGCGAGGGAGACAACCTCAGAGCGAGGGAGACAACCTCAGAGCGAGGGAGACAACCTCAGAGCGAGGGAGACAACCTCAGAGCGAGGGAGACATCCTCAGAGCGAGGGAGACATCCTCAGAGCGAGGGAGACATCCTCAGAGCGAGGGAGACATCCTCAGAGCGAGGGAGACATCCTCAGAGCGAGGGAGACATCCTCAGAGCGAGGGAAACATCCTCAGAGCGAGGGAAACATCCTCAGAGCGAGGGAAACATCCTCAGAGCGAGGGAAACAACCTCAGAGCGAGGGAGACATCCTCAGAGCGAGGGAAACACCCTCAGAGCGAGGGAGACACCCTCAGAGCGAAGGAGACACCCTCAGAGCGAGGGAGACACCCTCAGAGCGAGGGAGACACCCTCAGAGCGAGGGAAACACCCTCAGAGCGAGGGAGACACCCTCAGAGCGAGGGAGACACCCTCAGAGCGAGGGCGACACCCTCAGAGCGAGGGCGACACCCTCCGAGCGAGGGAGACACCCTCCGAGCGAGGGAGACACCCTCCGAGCGAGGGAGACACCCTCAGAGCGAAGGAGACATCATCCTCAGAGCGAGGGAGACAACCTCAGAGCGAGGGAGACAACCTCAGAGCGAGGGAGACAACCTCAGAGCGAGGGAAACATCCTCAGAGCGAGGGAGACACCCTCAGAGCGAGGGAGACAACCTCAGAGCGAGGGAGACAACCTCAGAGCGAGGGAGACACCCTCAGAGGGAGGGAGACACCCTCAGAGCGAGGGAGACACCCTCAGAGCGAGGGAGACACCCTCAGAGCGAGGGAGACAACCTCAGAGCGAGGGAGACACCCTCAGAGCGAGGGAGACACCCTCAGAGCGAGGGGGACACCCTCAGAGCGAGGGGGACACCCTCAGACACGGCCCAGCATGCATCTGTAGTCTGCTTGTGTCCTGCTAATAGCCCATTGCTTTAGCTACTGTAATGGAGTTCACTAAATATTTTCATACAGAAACTGATAAAACACACAGGTGATAAATCATGGTGACTTACAAAGATGAAGACCATGAGCAAGAGGGAGTGTGGTGATGTAGTGTCCACTACTAAAGAAGAGAGGGAGTGTGGTGATGTAGTGTCCACAACTAAAGAAGAGAGGGAGTGTGGTGATGTAGTGTCCACTACTAAAGAAGAGAGGGAGTGTGGTGATGTAGTGTCCACTACTAAAGAAGAGAGGGAGTGTGGTGATGTAGTGTCCACAACTAAAGAAGAGGGGGAGTGTGGTGATGTAGTGTCCACTACTAAAGAAGAGAGGGAGTGTGGTGATGTAGTGTCCACTACTAAAGAAGAGAGGGAGTGTGGTGATGTAGTGTCCACAACTAAAGAAGAGAGGGAGTGTGGTGATGTAGTGTCCACTACTAAAGAAGAGAGGGAGTGGTGATGTAGTGTCCACTACTAAAGAAGAGAGGGAGTGTGGTGATGTAGTGTCCACTACTAAAGAAGAGGGGGAGTGTGGTGATGTAGTGTCCACTACTAAAGAAGAGAGGGAGTGTGGTGATGTAGTGTCCACTACTATAGAAGAGAGGGAGTGTGGTGATGTAGTGTCCACTACTAAAGAAGAGAGGGAGTGTGGTGATGTAGTGTCCACTACTAAAGAAGAGATGGAGTGGTGATGTAGTGTCCACTACTAAAGAAGAGAGGGAGTGTGGTGATGTAGTGTCCACTACTAAAGAAGAGATGGAGTGTGGTGATGTAGTGTCCACTACTAAAGAAGAGATGGAGTGTGGTGATGTAGGATGTTTCCCTCTCTCTGAGGATGTCTCCCTCTCTCTGAGGATGTTTCCCTCGCTCTGAGGATGTCTCCCTCGCTCTGAGGGTGTCTCCCTCGCTCTGAGGATGTCTCCCTCGCTCTGAGGATGTCTCCCTCGCTCTGAGGATGTCTCCCTCGCTCTGAGGTTGTCTCCCTCGCTCTGAGGTTGTCTCCCTCGCTCTGAGGATGTCTCCCTCGCTCTGAGGTTGTCTCCCTCGCTCTGAGGAGCGAGGGAGACACCCTCCGAGCGAGGGAGACACCCTCCGAGCGAAGGAGACATCATCCTCAGAGCGAGGGAGACAACCTCAGAGCGAGGGAGACAACCTCAGAGCGAGGGAGACACCCTCAGAGCGAGGGAGACACCCTCAGAGCGAGGGAGACACCCTCAGAGCGAGGGAGACAACCTCAGAGCGAGGGAGACAACCTCAGAGCGAGGGAGACATCCTCAGAGCGAGGGAGACACCCTCAGAGCGAGGGAGACACCCTCAGAGCGAGGGAGACACCCTCAGAGCGAGGGAGACACCCTCAGAGCGAGGGAGACACCCTCAGAGCGAGGGAGACACCCTCAGAGCGAGGGAGACAACCTCCGAGCGAAGGAGACATCATCCTCAGAGCGAGGGAGACAACCTCAGAGCGAGGGAGACAACCTCAGAGCGAGGGAGACAACCTCAGAGCGAGGGAGACAACCTCAGAGCGAGGGAGACACCCTCAGAGCGAGGGAGACAACCTCAGAGTGAGGGAGACAACCTCAGAGCGAGGGAGACACCCTCAGAGCGAGGGAGACACCCTCAGAGCGAGGGAGACACCCTCAGAGCGAGGGAGACACCCTCAGAGCGAGGGAGACAACCTCAGAGCGAGGGAGACAACCTCAGAGCGAGGGAGACAACCTCAGAGCGAGGGAGACATCCTCAGAGCGAGGGAGACAACCTCAGAGCGAGGGAGACATCCTCAGAGCGAGGGAGACATCCTCAGAGCGAGGGAGACATCCTCAGAGCGAGGGAGACACCCTCAGAGCGAGGGAGACACCCTCAGAGCGAGGGAGACACCCTCAGAGCGAGGGAGACATCCTCAGAGCGAGGGAGACATCCTCAGAGCGAGGGAGACAACCTCAGAGCGAGGGAGACACCCTCAGAGCGAGGGAGACACCCTCAGAGCGAGGGAGACACCCTCAGAGCGAGGGAGACACCCTCAGAGCGAGGGAGACACCCTCAGAGCGAGGGAGACAACCTCAGAGCGAGGGAGACAACCTCAGAGCGAGGGAGACAACCTCAGAGCGAGGGAGACATCCTCAGAGCGAGGGAGACATCCTCAGAGCGAGGGAGACACCCTCAGAGCGAGGGAGACACCCTCAGAGCGAGGGAGACACCCTCAGAGCGAGGGAAACACCCTCAGAGCGAGGGAGACAACCTCAGAGCGAGGGAGACAACCTCAGAGCGAGGGAGACATCCTCAGAGCGAGGGAGACATCCTCAGAGCGAGGGAGACATCCTCAGAGCGAGGGAGACATCCTCAGAGCGAGGGAGACATCCTCAGAGCGAGGGAGACACCCTCAGAGCGAGGGAGACATCCTCAGAGCGAGGGAGACACCCTCAGAGCGAGGGAGACACCCTCAGAGCGAGGGAGACACCCTCAGAGCGAGGGAGACACCCTCAGAGCGAGGGAAACATCCTCAGAGCGAGGGAGACATCCTCAGAGCGAGGGAGACATCCTCAGAGAGAGGGAGACATCCTCAGAGCGAGGGAGACATCCTCAGAGCGAGGGAGACACCCTCCGAGCGAGGGAGACACCCTCAGAGAGAGGGAGACATCCTCAGAGCGAGGGAGACATCCTCAGAGCGAGGGAGACACCCTCAGAGCGAAGGAGACACCCTCAGAGCGAAGGAGACACCCTCAGAGCGAGGGAGACACCCTCAGAGCGAGGGAGACACCCTCAGAGCGAGGGAGACATCCTCAGAGCGAGGGAGACACCCTCAGAGCGAAGGAGACACCCTCAGAGCGAAGGAGACACCCTCAGAGCGAGGGAGACATCCTCAGAGCGAGGGAGACATCCTCAGAGCGAGGGAGACACCCTCAGAGCGAGGGAGACACCCTCAGAGCGAGGGAGACACCCTCAGAGCGAGGGAGACACCCTCAGAGCGAGGGAGACACCCTCCGAGCGAGGGAGACACCCTCCGAGCGAGGGTGACACCCTCCGAGCGAATGAGACATCATCCTCAGAGCGAGGGAGACAACCTCAGAGCGAGGGAGACAACCTCAGAGCGAGGGAGACAACCTCAGAGCGAGGGAGACACCCTCAGAGCGAGGGAGACAACCTCAGAGCGAGGGAGACAACCTCAGAGCGAGGGAGACACCCTCAGAGCGAGGGAGACACCCTCAGAGGGAGGGAGACACCCTCAGAGCGAGGGAGACACCCTCAGAGCGAGGGAGACAACCTCAGAGCGAGGGAGACAACCTCAGAGCGAGGGAGACACCCTCAGAGCGAGGGAAACATCCTCAGAGCGAGGGAGACATCCTCAGAGCGAGGGACACCCTCAGAGCGAGGGAGACATCCTCAGAGCGAGGGAGACATCCTCAGAGCGAGGGAGACACCCTCAGAGCGAGGGAAACATCCTCAGAGCGAGGGAGACAACCTCAGAGCGAGGGAGACAACCTCAGAGCGAGGGAGACATCCTCAGAGCGAGGGAGACATCCTCAGAGCGAGGGAAACAGCCTCAGAGCGAGGGAGACATCCTCAGAGAGAGGGAGACATCCTCAGAGAGAGGGAAACATCCTACATCACCACACTCCATCTCTTCTTTAGTAGTGGACACTACATCACCACACTCCATCTCTTCTTTAGTAGTGGACACTACATCACCACACTCCCTATCTTCTTTAGTAGTGGACACTACATCACCACTCCATCTCTTCTTTAGTAGTGGACACTACATCACCACACTCCCTCTCTTCTTTAGTAGTGGACACTACATCACCACACTCCCTCTCTTCTATAGTAGTGGACACTACATCACCACACTCCCTCTCTTCTTTAGTAGTGGACACTACATCACCACACTCCCCCTCTTCTTTAGTAGTGGACACTACATCACCACACTCCCTCTCTTCTTTAGTAGTGGACACTACATCACCACACTCCCTCTCTTCTTTAGTAGTGGACACTACATCACCACACCACTCCCTCTTCTTTAGTAGTGGACACTACATCACCACACTCCCTCTCTTCTTTAGTAGTGGACACTACATCACCACACTCCCTCTCTTCTTTAGTAGTGGACACTACATCACCACACTCCCTCTCTTCTTTAGTAGTGGACACTACATCACCACTCCCTCTCTTCTTTAGTTGTGGACACTACATCACCACACTCCCTCTCTTCTTTAGTAGTGGACACTACATCACCACACTCCCTCTCTTCTTTAGTTGTGGACACTACATCACCACACTCCCTCTCTTCTTTAGTAGTGGACACTACATCACCACACTCCCTCTTGCTCATGGTCTTCATCTTTGTAAGTCACCATGATTTATCACCTGTGTGTTTTATCAGTTTCTGTATGAAAATATTTAGTGAACTCCATTACAGTAGCTAAAGCAATGGGCTATTAGCAGGACACAAGCAGACTACAGATGCATGCTGGGCCGGGCGCCCTGAGCTCATGAATAGAGCTACTAGAGAGAAATTGGAGCGGATGAGAAGGCTGACACTCCAGCCTTTGGGAATCTCGCTCCAAGCTCCAGTCAAACTGGGCACACTTCGCTACTCGCTCCGCTCCAGCTCCGCTCCAGCTCAGCTACTCTCTACACCTCCGCTACTCCCTCCGCTCCAGCTCAGCTACTCTCTACACCTCCGCTACACCTCAGCTACTCTCTACACCTCCGCTACTCCCTCCGCTCCAGCTCAGCTACTCTCTACACCTCCGCTACTCCCTCCGATACACCTCAGCTACTCTCTACACCTCCGCTACTCCCTCCGCTCCAGCTCAGCTACTCTCTACACCTCCGATACACCTCAGCTACTCTCTACACCTCCGCTACTCGCTCCGCTCCAGCTCCGCTCCAGCTCCGCTACTCTCTACACCTCCGCTACTCCCTCCGCTCCAGCTCAGCTACTCTCTACACCTCCGCTACACCTCAGCTACTCTCTACACCTCCGCTACTCCCTCCGCTCCAGCTCAGCTACTCTCTACACCTCCGCTACTCCCTCCGATACACCTCAGCTACTCTCTACACCTCCGCTACTCCCTCCGCTCCAGCTCAGCTACTCTCTACACCTCCGATACACCTCAGCTACTCTCTACACCTCCGCTACTCGCTCCGCTCCAGCTCCGCTCCAGCTCCGCTACTCTCTACACCTCCGCTACTCCCTCCGCTCCAGCTCAGCTACTCTCTACACCTCCGCTACACCTCCGCTACTCTCTACACCTCCGCTACACCCTCCGTTCCAGCTCAGCTACTCTCTACACCTCGGCTACTCCCTCCGCTCCAGCTCAGCTACTCTCTACACCTCCGCTACTCGCTCCGCTCCAGCTCAGCTACTCTCTACACCTCCGATACACCTCAGCTACTCTCTACACCTCCGCTACTCGCTCCGTTCCAGCTCAGCTACTCTCTACACCTCGGCTACTCCCTCCGCTCCAGCTCAGCTACTCTCTACACCTCCGCTACTCGCTCCGCTCCAGCTCCGCTACTCTCTACACATCCGCTACTCCCTCCGCTCCAGCTCAGCTACTCTCTACACCTCCGCTACTCCCTCCGCTCCAGCTCAGCTACTCTCTACACCTCCGCTATTCCCTCCGCTCCAGCTCAGATACTCTCTACACCTCCGCTCCAGCTCAGGGGGAAACCACTACAGTTATATAACATGTCTGGTCTACTAGACTAGGGGGAAACCACTACAGTTATATAACATGTCTGGTCTACTAGACTAGGGGGAAACCACTAGACAGTTATATAACATGTCTGGTCTACTAGACTAGGGGGAAACCACTAGACAGTTATATAACATGTCTGGTCTACTAGACTAGGGGGAAACCACTAGACAGTTATATAACATGTCTGGTCTACTAGACTAGGGGGAAACCACTAGACAGTTATATAACATGTCTGGTCTACTAGACTAGGGGGAAACCACTACAGTTATATAACATGTCTGGTCTGCTAGACTAGGGGGAAACCACTAGACAGTTATATAACATGTCTGGTCTACTAGACTAGGGGGAAACCACTAGACAGTTATATAACATGTCTGGTCTACTAGACTAGGGGGAAACCACTACAGTTATATAACATGTCTGGTCTACTAGACTAGGGGGAAACCACTACAGTTATATAACATGTCTGGTCTACTAGACTAGGGGGAAACCACTAGACACTTATATAACATGTCTGGTCTACTAGACTAGGAGGAAACCAATAGACAGTTATATAACATGTCTGGTCTGCATCACTTCAGATGGGGGCAGATCCAGACTAAACTCCATATCAATGTGTTTTTGTGGAATGTTAATTTGCTGTATGTGACTGTGCTATGCGGTTGTTTCACCTAGTTATCTTAAAATGAATGGACTAAGTGTAAGTCTCTCTGGATAAGAGCATCTGATGAATGACTAAATATTTCACATAGAGATCTGCAACATTCACGGTCAGGACTCTCCAAATGTACACGGGACTCTCCAAATGTACACGGGACTCTCCAAATGTACACGGGACTCTCCAAATGTACACGGGACTCTCCAAATGTACACGGGACTCTCCAAATGTACACGGGACTCTCCAAATGTACACGGGACTCTCCAAATGTACACGGGACTCTCCAAATGTACACGGGACTCTCCAAATGTACACAGGACTCTCCAAATGTACACAGGACTCTCCAAATGTACACAGGACTCTCCAAATGTACACAGGACTCTCCAAATGTACACAGGACTCTCCAAATGTACACAGGACTCTCCAAATGTACACAGGACTCTCCAAATGTACACAGGACTCTCCAAATGTACACAGGACTCTCCAAATGTACACAGGACTCTCCAAATGTACACGGGACTCTCCAAATGTACACGGGACTCTCCAAATGTACACGGGACTCTCCAAATGTACACGGGACTCTCCAAATGTACACGGGACTCTCCAAATGTACACGGGACTCTCCAAATGTACACGGGACTCTCCAAATGTACACGGGACTCTCCAAATGTACACGGGACTCTCCAAATGTACACGGGACTCTCCAAATGTACACGGGACTCTCCAAATGTACACGGGACTCTCCAAATGTACACGGGACTCTCCAAATGTACACGGGACTCTCCAAATGTACACGGGACTCTCCAAATGTACACGGGACTCTCCAAATGTACACGGGACTCTCCAAATGTACACGGGACTCTCCAAATGTACACGGGACTCTCCAAATGTACACGGGACTCTCCAAATGTACACGGGACTCTCCAAATGTACACGGGACTCTCCAAATGTACACGGGACTCTCCAAATGTACACGGGACTCTCCAAATGTACACGGGACTCTCCAAATGTACACGGGACTCTCCAAATGTACACGGGACTCTCCAAATGTACACGGGACTCTCCAAATGTACACGGGACTCTCCAAATGTACACGGGACTCTCCAAATGTACACGGGACTCTCCAAATGTACACGGGACTCTCCAAATGTACACGGGACTCTCCAAATGTACACGGGACTCTCCAAATGTACACGGGACTCTCCAAATGTACACGGGACTCTCCAAATGTACACGGGACTCTCCAAATGTACACAGGACTCTCCAAATGTACACAGGACTCTCCAAATGTACACAGGACTCTCCAAATGTACACAGGACTCTCCAAATGTACACAGGACTCTCCAAATGTACACAGGACTCTCCAAATGTACACAGGACTCTCCAAATGTACACAGGACTCTCCAAATGTACACAGGACTCTCCAAATGTACACAGGACTCTCCAAATGTACACAGGACTCTCCAAATGTACACAGGACTCTCCAAATGTACACAGGACTCTCCAAATGTACACAGGACTCTCCAAATGTACACAGGACTCTCCAAATGTACACAGGACTCTCCAAATGTACACAGGACTCTCCAAATGTACACAGGACTCTCCAAATGTACACAGGACTCTCCAAATGTACACAGGACTCTCCAAATGTACACAGGACTCTCCAAATGTACACAGGACTCTCCAAATGTACACAGGACTCTCCAAATGACATGTAGCAACAGCATGTTTACAGGATCCATCATCCACACAGGGGGGGGGTGAACTCCATGGGGTCAGACCACTGGATAATCATCCACACAGGGGGGGGTGAACTCCATGGGGTCAGACCACTGGATAATCATCCACACAGGGGGGGGGTGAACTCCATGGGGTCAGACCACTGGATAATCATCCACACAGGGGGGGGTGAACTCTATGGGGTCAGACCACTGGATAATCATCCACACAGGGGGGGTGAACTCTATGGGGTCAGACCACTGGATAATCATCCACACAGGGGGGGTGAACTCTATGGGGTCAGACCACTGGATAATCATCCACACAGGGGGGGAGGGGGGGTGAACTCTATGGGGTCAGACCACTGGATAATCATCCACACAGGGGGGGTGAACTCTATGGGGTCAGACCACTGGATAATCATCCACACAGGGGGGGTGAACTCCATGGGGTCAGACCACTGGATAATCATCCACACAGGGGGGGTGAACTCCATGGGGTCAGACCACTGGATAATCATCCACACAGGGGGGGGGGGGTGAACTCCATGGGGTCAGACCACTGGATAATCATCCACACAGGGGGGGGTGAACTCCATGGGGTCAGACCACTGGATAATCATCCACACAGGGGGGGGTGAACTCCATGGGGTCAGACCACTGGATAATCATCCACACAGGGGGGGGTGAACTCTATGGGGTCAGACCACTGGATAATCATCCACACAGGGGGGGGGGGTGAACTCCATGGGGTCAGACCACTGGATAATCATCCACACAGGGGGGGGGGGGGTGAACTCTATGGGGTCAGACCACTGGATAATCATCCACACAGGGGGGGGTGAACTCCATGGGGTCAGACCACTGGATAATCATCCACACAGGGGGGGGTGAACTCTATGGGGTCAGACCACTGGATAATCATCCACACAGGGGGGGGTGAACTCCATGGGGTCAGACCACTGGATAATCATCCACACAGGGGGGGGGGGGGTGAACTCCATGGGGTCAGACCACTGGATAATCATCCACACAGGGGGGGGGTGAACTCCATGGGGTCAGACCACTGGATAATCATCCACACAGGGGGGGGTGAACTCTATGGGGTCAGACCACTGGATAATCATCCACACAGGGGGGGGGGGGGGTTGAACTCTATGGGGTCAGACCACTGGATAATCATCCACACAGGGGGGGGGTGAACTCTATGAGGTCAGACCACTGGATAATCATCCACACAGGGGGGGGTGAACTCTATGGGGTCAGACCACTGGATAATCATCCACACAGGGGGGGGAGGGTGAACTCTATGGGGTCAGACCACTGGATAATCATCCACACAGGGGGGGGGGGTGAACTCTATGGGGTCAGACCACTGGATAATCATCCACACAGGGGGGGATGAACTCTATGAGGTCAGACCACTGGATAATCATCCACACAGGGGGGGGGGTGAACTCTATGGGGTCAGACCACTGGATAATCATCCACACAGGGGGGGAGGGTGAACTCTATGGGGTCAGACCACTGGATAATCATCCACACAGGGGGGGGGGTGAACTCTATGGGGTCAGACCACTGGATAATCATCCACACAGGGGGGGGGGGGTGAACTCTATGGGGTCAGACCACTGGATAATCATCCACACAGGGGGGGGGGGGGGGGTGAACTCTATGGGGTCAGACCACTGGATAATCATCCACACAGGGGGGGAGGGGGTGAACTCTATGGGGTCAGACCACTGGATAATCATCCACACAGGGAGGGGGTGAACTCTATGGGGTCAGACCACTGGATAGAAATTTAACTACTGTGTTGTGACAGGCCTCAGTCTAGTAGACCAGACAGGCCTGTTGCCTGGCCTGCATCACGTCAGATGGAGTCACAACTCTCCAAATGGTTAAACATGGACCTGATGATGCAACCGCCTGTTTGAAGAACCCATTATCTCTGCACACACACAACCTACACACACACACAAACTACACACACACACAACCTACACACACACACAACCTACACACACACACAACCTACACACACACACAACCTACACACACACACAACCTACACACACACACAAACTACACACACACACACAACCTACACACACACACAAACTACACACACACACACACACAACCTACACACACACACAACCTACACACACAACCTACACACACACACAACCTACACACACACACACAAACTACACACACACACAACCTACACACACACACAAACTACACACACACAACCTACACACACACAACCTACACACACACACAAACTACACACACACACACAACCTACACACACACACACAACCTACACACACAACCTACACACACACACAACCTACACACACACACAACCTACACACACAACCTACACACACACACAACCTACACACACACACAACCTACACACACACACAACCTACACACACACACAACCTACACACACACACACAACCTACACACACACACACAACCTACACACACACACACAACCTACACACACACACAACCTACACACACACACAAACACACAACCTACACACACACACACAAACTACACACACACACAACCTACACACACACACAAACTACACACACACACAAACTACACACACACACACAAACACACAACCTACACACACACACAAACTACACACACACAACCTACACACACACACACACAACCTACACACACACACAAACTACACACACACACAAACTACACACACACAACCTACACACACACACAACCTACACACACACACAACCTACACACACACACAACCTACACACACACACAACCTACACACACACACAACCTACACACACACACAAACTACACACACACACACACAACCTACACACACACACAAACTACACACACACACAACCTACACACACACACAAACTACACACACACACACAACCTACACACACACACAAACTACACACACACAAACTACACACACACACAAACTACACACACACACAAACTACACACACACACAACCTACACACACACACACACACCACCTACACACGCACACACAAACTACACACACACACACAAACTACACACACACACCACCTACACACGCACACACCACCTACACACGCACACACAAACTACACACACACACACACACACACACACACACAAACTACACACACACACCACCTACACACACACACCACCTACACACGCACACACAAACTACACACACACACAACCCACACACACACACACACACACACACACACACACACACACACACACAACCTACACACACACAACCTACACACACACAACCTACACACACACAACCTACACACACACAACCTACACACACACAACCTACACACACACACAACCTACACACACACACAACCTACACACACACACAACCTACACACACACACAACCTACACACACACACAACCTACACACACACACAAACTACACACACACACAACCTACACACACACAAACTACACACACACACACACAACCTACACACACACACACACAACCTACACACACACACAAACTACACACACACACAACCTACACACACACACAACCTACACACACACACAAACTACACACACACACACAACCTACACACACACACAAACTACACACACACAAACTACACACACACACAAACTACACACACACACAACCTACACACACACACACACACCACCTACACACGCACACACAAACTACACACACACACAAACTACACACACACACCACCTACACACGCACACACCACCTACACACGCACACACAAACTACACACACACACACACACACACACACACACACACACACAAACTACACACACACACCACCTACACACGCACACACAAACTACACACACACACAACCCACACACACACACACACACACACACACACACACACACACAACCTACACACACACAACCTACACACACACAACCTACACACACACAACCTACACACACACAACCTACACACACACAACCTACACACACACAACCTACACACACACACACACAACCTACACACACACACACACACACACACACACACACACACACACACACACACAGAAGAAATAAACCCCACATGGTCGGACCACTACATCAACCTTCCTGGTCGTGGTGTCACAAGACTACCATAAATATTTTACCAATTTATCAAAGAATCCATTGTGCAACAAGTTCAACAAAGTGGCTATGAAGTTGAACCATATTCAAACTTTAACTGTGATTAAGCTGTTGTAAATTCCTCTGTTTAAATCCAGACCTTCCACTGCTTTCACATTCACAACAGTATGTGAGCAGCTTGCTATAGACTACTTGGAAATCATTTGTGAATAATGACCCTGTATTTCCCTGTTATGGTGAATTAAAAATTGGTCCTCAAAACGTTGTCAGATATGTTCTGGTAATTATATGTTCTGGCTAGACAAAGACCTCCATTATGAATGTTTTATGCAGGTCCTAACAAACATTATACGACTAATAACTATGAGTTTCTTCAAAAGACTAGAATAGCAGATTTTGAGTTGAATTATATCACTGCGCTGTGTAGCCCATGGCTGTGCCATGAAAATGAAATCAATAGTTCCTATTTTGTTAATTAAACAGACGAGACACATTCCCCCGCCCTGATCACAGTCACATATAGGGCCTAGATGTTATAGTGAGAAATAATACAATAAAAAAAATGACAGAATAAAATATCAATCAGATTTTTTTCCCACACAACTTGAGTGTCACGAACGTGGAACCACCGTCATGTAAAATAAAAGGTTATGTTTTGAAACAGGCGCCATGTCCTCATTCCGTTCGCTATTCCGTTCCGTTCGCTATTCCGTCTGCTATAGACGGATTATAATCTGCTCGTTAAATGAAACACCTGAACGAACCTCTGTAGGAGGTCCAGCTTTTGTTGATCCACGTTGGAAACGATCACACCATGTCTCACTCGCTCTTCTTCCAAACAGACAGCCGGTGTAGTTTGAGTTAGAGAGGAATGCATATTAACCATCGGCATTTATTAGCTAAATATAAGGACCTTTAAATATTTACCTGTCAAAGTCAAGAGAAGAGATGACATGGCAGTGTGTGTTCCCCCCCCCCCCAGGGTAAATGCCGAAGCATTACTGTGACAATAGATAGGAACAGCTGAAGGACAGAAGTACACATTTAAAAGGAGCGAATAGATTCACTACCAGCAGGTGTTACCACATGTGTGTCGTTTGAGCGATGCAGAACGGGTGTGGGCTGTTCCACATCAAATCGAATCAAATTGGATTTGTCACATGCGCCGAATACAACAAGGGTAGACCTTTACAGTGAAATGCTCTACTTACAAGCCCTTAACCAACAATGCTTTAAGAAGTTGAGAAGAAAATTAAAATGAGCCTTTTGGAACGAGACTTGACGCTCCGATACAGCTTGCCGTGCAGTAGCAGAGATTAGTCTATGACTCATTTTTAGGGCCTTCCTTTGACACCGCCTGGTATAGAGGTCCTGGGTGGCAGGAAGCTTGGCCCCAATGTACTGGGCCTTACATGCTGACCAGACCGGACACGTCGCGTGCACGAGCATCACAAAATAAATTAATAAAAAAGGTGGTCAGTTGGTGGGGGCTGTTGTTTAAGGACTATGAGGTGGTCAGTTGGTGGGGGCTGTTGTTTAAGGTCTATGAGGTGGTCAGTTGGTGGGGGCTGTTGTTTAAGGACTATGAGCTGGTCAGTTGGTGGGGGCTGTTGTTTAAGGACTATGAGCTGGTCAGTTGGTGGGGGCTGTTGTTTAAGGACTATGAGCTGGTCAGTTGGTGGGGGCTGTTGTTTAAGGACTATGAGGTATGAGGTGGTCAGTTGGTGGGGGCTGTTGTTTAAGGACTATGAGGTATGAGGTGGTCAGTTGGTGGGGGCTGTTGTTTAAGGACTATGAGGTGATCAGTTGGTGGGGGCTGTTGTTTAAGGACTATGAGCTGGTCAGTTGGTGGGGGCTGTTGTTTAAGGTCTATGAGCTGGTCAGTTGGTGGGGGCTGTTGTTTAAGGTCTATGAGCTGGTCAGTTGGTGGGGGCTGTTGTTTAAGGTCTATGAGCTGGTCAGTTGGTGGGGGCTGTTGTTTAAGGACTATGAGGTGATCAGTTGGTGGGGGCTGTTGTTTAAGGTCTATGAGCTGGTCAGTTGGTGGGGGCTGTTGTTTAAGGACTATGAGGTGGTCAGTTGGTGGGGGCTGTTGTTTAAGGACTATGAGGTGGTCAGTTGGTGGGGGCTGTTGTTTAAGGTCTATGAGCTGGTCAGTTGGTGGGGGCTGTTGTTTAAGGTCTATGAGCTGGTCAGTTGGTGGGGGCTGTTGTTTAAGGACTATGAGGTGATCAGTTGGTGGGGGCTGTTGTTTAAGGTCTATGAGCTGGTCAGTTGGTGGGGGCTGTTGTGTAAGGACTATGAGCTGGTCAGTTGGTGGGGGCTGTTGTTTAAGGACTATGAGCTGGTCAGTTGGTGGGGGCTGTTGTTTAAGGTCTATGAGCTGGTCAGTTGGTGGGGGCTGTTGTTTAAGGACTATGAGGTGGTCAGTTGGTGGGGGCTGTTGTTTAAGGACTATGAGGTGGTCAGTTGGTGGGGGCTGTTGTTTAAGGTCTATGAGCTGGTCAGTTGGTGGGGGCTGTTGTTTAAGAACTATGAGGTGGTCAGTTGGTGGGGGCTGTTGTTTAAGGTCTATGAGCTGGTCAGTTGGTGGGGGCTGTTGTTTAAGGACTATGAGGTATGAGGTGGTCAGTTGGTGGGGGCTGTTGTTTAAGGACTATGAGGTGATCAGTTGGTGGGGGCTGTTGTTTAAGGACTATGAGCTGGTCAGTTGGTGGGGGCTGTTGTTTAAGGACTATGAGCTGGTCAGTTGGTGGGGGCTGTTGTTTAAGGTCTATGAGCTGGTCAGTTGGTGGGGGCTGTTGTTTAAGGACTATGAGGTGGTCAGTTGGTGGGGGCTGTTGTTTAAGGACTATGAGCTGGTCAGTTGGTGGGGGCTGTTGTTTAAGGACTATGAGCTGGTCAGTTGGTGGGGGCTGTTGTTTAAGGACTATGAGCTGGTCAGTTGGTGGAGTGCTGTTGTTTAAGGACTATGAGCTGGTCAGTTGGTGGGGGCTGTTGTTTAAGGACTATGAGCTGGTCAGTTGGTGGGGGCTGTTGTTTAAGGACTATGAGCTGGTCAGTTGGTGGGGGCTGTTGTTTAAGGACTATGAGCTGGTCAGTTGGTGGGGGCTGTTGTTTAAGGTCTATGAGGTGGTCAGTTGGTGGGGGCTGTTGTTTAAGGACTATGAGCTGGTCAGTTGGTGGGGGCTGTTGTTTAAGGACTATGAGGTGGTCAGTTGGTGGGGGCTGTTGTTTAAGGACTATGAGGTGGTCAGTTGGTGGGGGCTGTTGTTTAAGGACTATGAGGTATGAGGTGGTCAGTTGGTGGGGGCTGTTGTTTAAGGACTATGAGCTGGTCACTGCAGTATGACAAAGGGTACCAACACAGCTCTGGTCCAGCGGTTAAGCGGAAATCGCCACAACAAAGGCCAGCTGGGACACTGAGGGACACCCCAGCCTCCAGCCCTAACCTCCAGCCCTAACCTCCAGCCCTAACCTCCAGCCCTAGCCTCCAGCCCTAACCTCCAGCCCTAACCTCCAGCCCTAACCTCCAGCCCTAACCTCCAGCCCTAACCTCCAGCCCTAACCTCCAGCCCTATCCTCCAGCCCAGCCTCCAGCCCTAACCTCCAGCCCTAACCTCCAGCCCTAACCTCCAGCCCTAACCTCCAGCCCTAACCTCCAGCCCTAACCTCCAGCCCTAACCTCCAGCCCAGCCTCCAGCCCTAACCTCCAGCCCTAACCTCCAGCCCTAACCTCCAGCCCTAACCTCCAGCCCCAGCCTCCAGCCCCAGCCTCCCCTAGTTTCTGCTGCTTATATAATGGCATCATATTGACACACACCGCTTGTATAATAGCTAATTAATGAGCTTAATGAGCTTTAACATATTAATAGGTTTACAAGGCACAAGGTGGCTGGCCTATTTTTCAGCATAGTGTGTCACCCCACAGTATCAGGTGATCTCATCAGACAGAACACAGTATCAGGTGACCTCATCAGACAGAACACAGTATCAGGTGACCTCATCAGACAGAACACAGTATCAGGTGATCTGATCAGACAGAACACAGTATCAGGTGATCTGATCAGACAGAACACAGTATCAGGTGACCTCATCAGACAGAACACAGTATCAGGTGACCTCATCAGACAGAACACAGTATCAGGTGACCTCATCAGACAGAACACAGTATCAGGTGACCTCATCAGACAGAACACAGTATCAGGTGACCTCATCAGACAGAACACAGTATCAGGTGACCTCATCAGACAGAACACAGTATCAGGTGACCTCATCAGACAGAACACAGTATCAGGTGACCTCATCAGACAGAACACAGTATCAGGTGACCTCATCAGACAGAACACAGTATCAGGTGACCTCATCAGACAGAACACAGTATCAGGTGACCTCATCAGACAGAACACAGTATCAGGTGACCTCATCAGACAGAACACAGTATCAGGTGACCTCATCAGACAGAACACAGTATCAGGTGACCTCATCAGACAGAACACAGTATCAGGTGACCTCATCAGACAGAACACAGTATCAGGTGACCTCATCAGACAGAACACAGTATCAGGTGACCTCATCAGACAGAACACAGTATCAGGTGACCTCATCAGACAGAACACAGTATCAGGTGACCTCATCAGACAGAACACAGTATCAGGTGATCTCATCAGACAGAACACAGTATCAGGTGAACTCATCAGACAGAACACAGTATCAGGTGACCTCATCAGACAGAACACAGTATCAGGTGACCTCATCAGACAGAACACAGTATCAGGTGATCTGATCAGGGTGGAGAGGACTAGAAACCCAGAGCTGTGGTAGAGCACCGTGGTGGCAGAGCCATGCCCGGTGGAGAGGACTAGACACCCAGAGCTGTGGTAGAGCACCGTGGTGGCAGAGCCATGCCCGGTGGAGAGGACTAGAAACCCAGAGATGTGGTAGAGCACTGTGGTGGCAGAGCCATGCCCGGTGGAGAGGACTAGAAACCCAGAGCTGTGGTAGAGCACCGTGGTGGCAGAGCCATGCCCGGGTGGAGAGGACTAGAAACCCAGAGCTGTGGTAGAGCACCGTGGTGGCAGAGCCATGCCCGGTGGAGAGGACTAGGAACCCAGAGCTGTGGTAGAGCACCGTGGTGGCAGAGCCATGCCCGGTGGAGAGGACTAGAAACCCAGAGCTGTGGTAGAGCACCGTGGTGGCAGAGCCATGCCCGGTGGAGAGGACTAGAAACCCAGAGCTGTGGTAGAGCACCGTGGTGGCAGAGCCATGCCCGGTGGAGAGGACTAGAAACCCAGAGCGGTGGTAGAGCACCGTGGTGGCAGAGCCATGCCCGGTGGAGAGGACTAGAAACCCAGAGCTGTGGTAGAGCACCGTGGTGGCAGAGCCATGCCCGGTGGAGAGGACTAGAAACCCAGAGCTGTGGTAGAGCACCGTGGAGAGCTGGAGGAGGAGGAGGAGAGAACAACAGGATCTGGATGATCTGCCCATGACAGGAACCAGAGACACATTCAGGGATGGGAGCAAAATCTCCTTGATGCTGAGTGAGCAGAACAGAGCGGAATGAGGAGGAATCGGCCAGTAACGGGAGAGATTAAACCTGGGGGCGTGGCTTCTGGGGGCAGTGGAGGCGGCCAGAGGTCCCAAGGGTTCTCAATGGGACGATGGAGGGAGGGATAGAGAGATATAGGGAGGGAGGGAGGGAGGGAGGGAGGGAGGGAGGGAGGGAGGGAGGGAGGGAGGGAGGGAGGGAGGGAGGGAGGGGAGAAGAGAGAGGAGAGGGGATATGAATGAATGATGGAGGAAGCAGCTGATTGGAAATTTGCTAATGGAAGTGTGTCCATTGGTGGAGGGCTTCCCCAGTCCAAGACGGGGAGGAGGAGGTGGAAGAGAGGAGGAGGAGAGGGAGGGGAGGAGGAGGAAGATGAGGAGAGGTGGAGAAGGGAGAAATGTGGAGAAGGGGGAAGAGTTGGAGGACGGGGGAGAGGAGGGGGAGGGGAGAGAAGAAGAGGGAGTGAGGGAGTGCATCCCCCAATATCTCTGAGCTGTTATTATGACAGATAATATCTCTGAACTGTTATTATGACAGATAATATCTTTAATATGATCTCTGTTATTATGACAGATAATATCTCTGAACTGTTATTATGACAGATAATATATCTGAGCTGTTATTATGACAGATAATATCTCTGAGCTGTTATTATGACAGATAATATCTCTGAACTGTTATTATGACAGATAATATCTCTGAGCTGTTATTATGACAGATAATATCTCTGAACTGTTATTATGACAGATAATATCTCTGAACTGTTATTATGACAGATAATATCTCTGAGCTGTTATTATGACAGATAATATCTCTGAGCTGTTATTATGACAGATAATATCTCTGAGCTGTTATTATGACAGATAATATCTCTGAACTGTTATTATGACAGATAATATCTCTGAACTGTTATTATGACAGATAATATCTCTGAGCTGTTATTATGACAGATAATATCTCTGAACTGTTATTATGACAGATAATATCTCTGAACTGTTATTATGACAGATAATATCTCTGAACTGTTATTATGACAGATAATATCTCTGAACTGTTATTATGACAGATAATATCTCTGAACTGTTATTATGACAGATAATATCTCTGAGCTGTTATTATGACAGATAATATCTCTGAGCTGTTATTATGACAGATAATATCTCTGAGCTGTTATTATGACAGATAATATCTCTGAGCTGTTATTATGACAGATAATATCTCTGAACTGTTATTATGACAGATAATATCTCTGAGCTGTTATTATGACAGATAATATCTCTGAGCTGTTATTATGACAGATAATATCTCTGAGCTGTTATTATGATAGATAATATCTCTAACAGTATCTCTATTTGGAGTGTTAATCCACAGATGAAAATCAACAAATGCTGAATGTAACAGATTATCTGGCCAATCTCAGAATTTTAATCAGTGTTTATACTTGATTAGAGATTTAGGATCGTCACTACAGGGTCAGAGACCGCGTTTAGGAGATGAAAGTGTTAATCAGTTATACTGTGGAACATACAGCATGGTCTCCATGGGCCACAGACTATGTACCGTATGTGTGATGGGAAAGACAACCCTTCACCCCAGAGGACTCTGAGCCTAGGGAGGGGATGTCCCTGTTCTGTCAACAGCTCATTAGCCATATTGCCAGAGAGACACTCAGTTGAATTCACGAGCAACAAATTAACATAACAAATCATGTACTTGAGGCTTATTAATTCCAAGAGTTCATAAGTGATGGTGTTGAGCCTAAACGATGCCGCTGAGCCCGAGAGGAGCATGTGGTTTTTGTTTAAGGGGCAGCAGGCAGCCTAGCTGTTAGAGAGGTGAACCAGCAACAGGAGGGTTGCCCGTTTGAATCCCGAGTCTGACAGGGAGAAGATCTGTTGGGAAGTGAGGTGGCAACCGGAGGGTTGCCCGTTTGAATCCCGAGTCTGACGGGGAGAAGATCTGTTGGGAAGTGAGGTGGCAACAGGAGGGTTGCCCGTTTGAATCCCGAGTCTGACAGGGAGAAGATCTGTTGGGAAGTGAGGTGGCAACAGGAGGGTTGCTGGTTTGAAAACCTATAATCTATTTATTATTGATCCGTATTACCTGCTACCAAGGCACTAAGGCAGTTATACCATTTTTAAAACATTACATTCACATCCACCACCAGGCCCCAACTCCACCACCAGGCCCCTACTCCACCACCAGGCCCCTACTCCACCACCAGGCCCCTACTCCACCACCAGGCCCCTACTCCACCACCAGGCCCCTACTCCACCACCAGGCCCCAACTCCACCACCAGGCCCCAACTCCACCACTACCACATATCTACAACACACTGTGTGCCCTCAGGCCCCTACTCCACCACTACCACATATCTACAACACACTGTGTGCCCTCAGGCCCCTACTCCACCACTACCACATATCTACAACACACTGTGTGCCCTCAGGCCCCTACTCCACCACCAGGCCCCAACTCCACCACCAGGCCCCAACTCCACCACCAGGCCCCAACTCCACCACTACCACATATCTACAACACACTGTGTGCCCTCAGGCCCCTACTCCACCACTACCACATATATACAACACACTGTGTGCCCTCAGGCCCCTACTCCACCACTACCACATATCTACAACACACTGTGTGCCCTCAGGCCCCTACTCCACCACTACCACATATCTACAACACACTGTGTGTCCTCAGGCCCCTACTCCACCACTACCACATATCTACAACACACTGTGTGCCCTCAGGCCCCTACCACATATCTACAACACACTGTGTGCCCTCAGGCCCCTACTCCACCACTACCACATATCTACAACACACTGTGTGCCCTCAGGCCCCTACTCCACCACTACCACTTATCTACAACACACTGTGTGCCCTCAGGCCCCTACTCCACCACTACCACATATCTACAACAGACTGTGTGCCCTCAGGCCCCTACTCCACCACTACCACATATCTACAACACACTGTGTGCCCTCAGGCCCCTACTCCACCACTACCACATATCTACAACACACTGTGTGCCCTCAGGCCCCTACTTCACCACTACCACATATCTACAACACACTGTGTGCCCTCAGGCCCCTACTACACCACTACCACATATCTACAACACACTGTGGGCCCTCAGGCCCCTACTCCACCACTACCACATATCTACAACACACTGTGTGCCCTCAGGCCCCTACTCCACCACTACCACATATCTACAACACACTGTGTGCCCTCAGGCCCCTTCTCCACCACTACCACATATCTACACACTGTGAGCCCTCAGGCCCCTACTCCACCACTACCACATATCTACAACACACTGTGTGCCCTCAGGCCCCTACTCCACCACTACCACATATCTACAACACACTGTGTGCCCTCAGGCCCCTACTCCACCACTACCACATATCTACAACACACTGTGTGCCCTCAGGCCCCTAATCCACAAACTACCACATATCTACAACACACTGTGTGCCCTCAGGCCCCTACTCCACCACTACCACATATCTACAACACACTGTGTGCCCTCAGGCCCCTACTCCACCACTACCACATATCTACTACACACTGTGTGCCCTAAGGCCCCTACTCCACCACTACCACATATCTACAACACACTGTGTGCCCTCAGGCCCCTACTCCACCACTACCACATATCTACAACACACTGTGTGCCCTCAGGCCCCTACTCCACCACTACCACATATCTACAACACACTGTGTGCCCTCAGGCCCCTACTCCACCACTACCACATATCTACACACTGTGTGCCCTCAGGCCCCTACTCCACCACTACCACATATCTACAACACACTGTGTGCCCTCAGGCCCCTACTCCACCACTACCACATATCTACAACACACTGTGTGCCCTCAGGCCCCTACTCCACCACTACCACATATCTACAACACACTGTGTGCCCTCAGGCCCCTACTCCACCACATATCTACAACACACTGTGTGCCCTCAGGCCCCTACTCCACCACTACCACATATCTACAACACACTGTGTGCCCTCAGGCCCCTACTCCACCACTACCACATATCTACAACACACTGTGTGCCCTCAGGCCCCTACTCCACCACTACCACATATCTACAACACACTGTGTGCCCTCAGGCCCCTACTCCACCACATATCTACAACACACTGTGTGCCCTCAGGCCCCTACTCCACCACTACCACATATCTACAACACACTGTGTGCCCTCAGGCCCCTACTCCACCACTACCACATATCTACAACACACTGTGTGCCCTCAGGCCCCTACTCCACCACTACCACATATCTACAACACACTGTGTGCCCTCAGGCCCCTACTCCACCACTACCACATATCTACAACACACTGTGTGCCCTCAGGCCCCTACTCCACCACCAGGCCCCAACTCCACCACCAGGCCCCAACTCCACCACCAGGCCCCAACTCCACCACTACCACATATCTACAACACACTGTGTGCCCTCAGGCCCCTACTCCACCACATATCTACAACACACTGTGTGCCCTCAGGCCCCTTCTCCACCACATATCTACAACACACTGTGTTCCCTCAGGCCCCTACTCCACCACATATCTACAACACACTGTGTTCCCTCAGGCCCCTACTCCACCACATATCTACAACACACTGTGTGCCCTCAGGCCCCTACTCCACCACATATCTACAACACACTGTGTTCCCTCAGGCCCCTACTCCACCACATATCTACAACACACTGTGTTCCCTCAGGCCCCTACTCCACCACTACCACATATCTACAACACACTGTGTTCCCTCAGGCCCCTACTCCACCACATATCTACAACACACTGTGTTCCCTCAGGCCCCTACTCCACCACTACCACATATCTACAACACACTGTGTGCCCTCAGGCCCCTACTCCACCACTACCACATATCTACAACACACTGTGTGCCCTCAGGCCCCTACTCCACCACTACCACATATCTACAACACACTGTGTGCCCTCAGGCCCCTACTTCACCACTACCACATATCTACAACACACTGTGTGCCCTCAGGCCCCTACTCCACCACTACCACATATCTACAACACACTGTGGGCCCTCAGGCCCCTACTCCACCACTACCACATATCTACAACACACTGTGTGCCCTCAGGCCCCTACTCCACCACTACCACATATCTACAACACACTGTGTGCCCTCAGGCCCCTTCTCCACCACTACCACATATCTACACACTGTGAGCCCTCAGGCCCCTACTCCACCACTACCACATATCTACAACACACTGTGTGCCCTCAGGCCCCTACTCCACCACTACCACATATCTACAACACACTGTGTGCCCTCAGGCCCCTACTCCACCACTACCACATATCTACAACACACTGTGTGCCCTCAGGCCCCTAATCCACAAACTACCACATATCTACAACACACTGTGTGCCCTCAGGCCCCTACTCCACCACTACCACATATCTACAACACACTGTGTGCCCTCAGGCCCCTACTCCACCACTACCACATATCTACTACACACTGTGTGCCCTCAGGCCCCTACTCCACCACTACCACATATCTACAACACACTGTGTGCCCTCAGGCCCCTACTCCACCACTACCACATATCTACAACACACTGTGTGCCCTCAGGCCCCTACTCCACCACTACCACATATCTACAACACACTGTGTGCCCTCAGGCCCCTACTCCACCACTACCACATATCTACACACTGTGTGCCCTCAGGCCCCTACTCCACCACTACCACATATCTACAACACACTGTGTGCCCTCAGGCCCCTACTCCACCACTACCACATATCTACAACACACTGTGTGCCCTCAGGCCCCTACTCCACCACTACCACATATCTACAACACACTGTGTGCCCTCAGGCCCCTACTCCACCACTACCACATATCTACAACACACTGTGTGCCCTCAGGCCCCTACTCCACCACATATCTACAACACACTGTGTGCCCTCAGGCCCCTACTCCACCACTACCACATATCTACAACACACTGTGTGCCCTCAGGCCCCTACTCCACCACTACCACATATCTACAACACACTGTGTGCCCTCAGGCCCCTACTCCACCACTACCACATATCTACAACACACTGTGTGCCCTCAGGCCCCTACTCCACCACATATCTACAACACACTGTGTGCCCTCAGGCCCCTACTCCACCACTACCACATATCTACAACACACTGTGTGCCCTCAGGCCCCTACTCCACCACTACCACATATCTACAACACACTGTGTGCCCTCAGGCCCCTACTCCACCACTACCACATATCTACAACACACTGTGTGCCCTCAGGCCCCTACTCCACCACTACCACATATCTACAACACACTGTGTGCCCTCAGGCCCCTACTCCACCACCAGGCCCCAACTCCACCACCAGGCCCCAACTCCACCACCAGGCCCCAACTCCACCACTACCACATATCTACAACACACTGTGTGCCCTCAGGCCCCTACTCCACCACATATCTACAACACACTGTGTGCCCTCAGGCCCCTTCTCCACCACATATCTACAACACACTGTGTTCCCTCAGGCCCCTACTCCACCACATATCTACAACACACTGTGTTCCCTCAGGCCCCTACTCCACCACATATCTACAACACACTGTGTGCCCTCAGGCCCCTACTCCACCACATATCTACAACACACTGTGTTCCCTCAGGCCCCTACTCCACCACATATCTACAACACACTGTGTTCCCTCAGGCCCCTACTCCACCACTACCACATATCTACAACACACTGTGTTCCCTCAGGCCCCTACTCCACCACATATCTACAACACACTGTGTTCCCTCAGGCCCCTACTCCACCACTACCACATATCTACAACACACTGTGTTCCCTCAGGCCCCTACTCCACCACATATCTACAACACACTGTGTTCCTTCAGGCCCCTACTCCACCACATATCTACAACACACTGTGTTCCCTCAGGCCCCTACTCCACCACATATCTACAACACACTGTGTGCCCTCAGGCCCCTACTCCACCACATATCTACAACACACTGTGTGCCCTCAGGCCCCTACTCCACCACTACCACATATCTACAACACACTGTGTTCCCTCAGGCCCCTACTCCACCACATATCTACAACACACTGTGTTCCCTCAGGCCCCTACTCCACCACATATCTACAACACACTGTGTGCCCTCAGGCCCCTACTCCACCACATATCTACAACACACTGTGTGCCCTCAGGCCCCTACTCCACCACTACCACATATCTACAACACACTGTGTGCCCTCAGGCCCCTACTCCACCACATATCTACAACACACTGTGTTCCCTCAGGCCCCTACTCCACCACATATCTACAACACACTGTGTTCCCTCAGGCCCCTACTCCACCACATATCTACAACACACTGTGTTCCCTCAGGCCCCTACTCCACCACATATCTACAACACACTGTGTTCCCTCAGGCCCCTACTCCACCACATATCTACAACACACTGTGTGCCCTCAGGCCCCTACTCCACCACTACCACATATCTACAACAGACTGTGTGCCCTCAGGCCCCTACTCCACCACTACCACATATCTACAACACACTGTGTGCCCTCAGGCCCCTACTCCACCACTACCACATATCTACAACACACTGTGTGCCCTCAGGCCCCTACTTCACCACTACCACATATCTACAACACACTGTGTGCCCTCAGGCCCCTACTCCACCACTACCACATATCTACAACACACTGTGGGCCCTCAGGCCCCTACTCCACCACTACCACATATCTACAACACACTGTGTGCCCTCAGGCCCCTACTCCACCACTACCACATATCTACAACACACTGTGTGCCCTCAGGCCCCTTCTCCACCACTACCACATATCTACACACTGTGAGCCCTCAGGCCCCTACTCCACCACTACCACATATCTACAACACACTGTGTGCCCTCAGGCCCCTACTCCACCACTACCACATATCTACAACACACTGTGTGCCCTCAGGCCCCTACTCCACCACTACCACATATCTACAACACACTGTGTGCCCTCAGGCCCCTAATCCACAAACTACCACATATCTACAACACACTGTGTGCCCTCAGGCCCCTACTCCACCACTACCACATATCTACAACACACTGTGTGCCCTCAGGCCCCTACTCCACCACTACCACATATCTACTACACACTGTGTGCCCTAAGGCCCCTACTCCACCACTACCACATATCTACAACACACTGTGTGCCCTCAGGCCCCTACTCCACCACTACCACATATCTACAACACACTGTGTGCCCTCAGGCCCCTACTCCACCACTACCACATATCTACAACACACTGTGTGCCCTCAGGCCCCTACTCCACCACTACCACATATCTACACACTGTGTGCCCTCAGGCCCCTACTCCACCACTACCACATATCTACAACACACTGTGTGCCCTCAGGCCCCTACTCCACCACTACCACATATCTACAACACACTGTGTGCCCTCAGGCCCCTACTCCACCACATATCTACAACACACTGTGTGCCCTCAGGCCCCTACTCCACCACTACCACATATCTACAACACACTGTGTGCCCTCAGGCCCCTACTCCACCACTACCACATATCTACAACACACTGTGTGCCCTCAGGCCCCTACTCCACCACTACCACATATCTACAACACACTGTGTGCCCTCAGGCCCCTACTCCACCACATATCTACAACACACTGTGTGCCCTCAGGCCCCTACTCCACCACTACCACATATCTACAACACACTGTGTGCCCTCAGGCCCCTACTCCACCACTACCACATATCTACAACACACTGTGTGCCCTCAGGCCCCTACTCCACCACTACCACATATCTACAACACACTGTGTGCCCTCAGGCCCCTACTCCACCACTACCACATATCTACAACACACTGTGTGCCCTCAGGCCCCTACTCCACCACCAGGCCCCAACTACACCACCAGGCCCCAACTCCACCACCAGGCCCCAACTCCACCACTACCACATATCTACAACACACTGTGTGCCCTCAGGCCCCTACTCCACCACATATCTACAACACACTGTGTGCCCTCAGGCCCCTTCTCCACCACATATCTACAACACACTGTGTTCCCTCAGGCCCCTACTCCACCACATATCTACAACACACTGTGTTCCCTCAGGCCCCTACTCCACCACATATCTACAACACACTGTGTGCCCTCAGGCCCCTACTCCACCACATATCTACAACACACTGTGTTCCCTCAGGCCCCTACTCCACCACATATCTACAACACACTGTGTTCCCTCAGGCCCCTACTCCACCACTACCACATATCTACAACACACTGTGTTCCCTCAGGCCCCTACTCCACCACATATCTACAACACACTGTGTTCCCTCAGGCCCCTACTCCACCACTACCACATATCTACAACACACTGTGTGCCCTCAGGCCCCTACTCCACCACTACCACATATCTACAACACACTGTGTGCCCTCAGGCCCCTACTCCACCACTACCACATATCTACAACAGACTGTGTGCCCTCAGGCCCCTACTCCACCACTACCACATATCTACAACACACTGTGTGCCCTCAGGCCCCTACTCCACCACTACCACATATCTACAACACACTGTGTGCCCTCAGGCCCCTACTTCACCACTACCACATATCTACAACACACTGTGTGCCCTCAGGCCCCTACTCCACCACTACCACATATCTACAACACACTGTGTGCCCTCAGGCCCCTACTTCACCACTACCACATATCTACAACACACTGTGTGCCCTCAGGCCCCTACTCCACCACTACCACATATCTACAACACACTGTGGGCTCTCAGGCCCCTACTCCACCACTACCACATATCTACAACACACTGTGTGCCCTCAGGCCCCTACTCCACCACTACCACATATCTACAACACACTGTGTGCCCTCAGGCCCCTTCTCCACCACTACCACATATCTACACACTGTGAGCCCTCAGGCCCCTACTCCACCACTACCACATATCTACAACACACTGTGTGCCCTCAGGCCCCTACTCCACCACTACCACATATCTACAACACACTGTGTGCCCTCAGGCCCCTACTCCACCACTACCACATATCTACAACACACTGTGTGCCCTCAGGCCCCTAATCCACAAACTACCACATATCTACAACACACTGTGTGCCCTCAGGCCCCTACTCCACCACTACCACATATCTACAACACACTGTGTGCCCTCAGGCCCCTACTCCACCACTACCACATATCTACAACACACTGTGTGCCCTCAGGCCCCTACTCCACCACTACCACATATCTACAACACACTGTGTGCCCTCAGGCCCCTACTCCACCACATATCTACAACACACTGTGTGCCCTCAGGCCCCTACTCCACCACTACCACATATCTACAACACACTGTGTGCCCTCAGGCCCCTACTCCACCACTACCACATATCTACAACACACTGTGTGCCCTCAGGCCCCTACTCCACCACCAGGCCCCAACTCCACCACCAGGCCCCAACTCCACCACCAGGCCCCAACTCCACCACTACCACATATCTACAACACACTGTGTGCCCTCAGGCCCCTACTCCACCACATATCTACAACACACTGTGTGCCCTCAGGCCCCTTCTCCACCACATATCTACAACACACTGTGTTCCCTCAGGCCCCTACTCCACCACATATCTACAACACACTGTGTTCCCTCAGGCCCCTACTCCACCACATATCTACAACACACTGTGTTCCCTCAGGCCCCTACTCCACCACTACCACATATCTACAACACACTGTGTTCCCTCAGGCCCCTACTCCACCACATATCTACAACACACTGTGTTCCCTCAGGCCCCTACTCCACCACTACCACATATCTACAACACACTGTGTTCCCTCAGGCCCCTACTCCACCACATATCTACAACACACTGTGTTCCCTCAGGCCCCTACTCCACCACATATCTACAACACACTGTGTTCCCTCAGGCCCCTACTCCACCACATATCTACAACACACTGTGTGCCCTCAGGCCCCTACTCCACCACATATCTACAACACACTGTGTGCCCTCAGGCCCCTACTCCACCACTACCACATATCTACAACACACTGTGTTCCCTCAGGCCCCTACTCCACCACATATCTACAACACACTGTGTTCCCTCAGGCCCCTACTCCACCACATATCTACAACACACTATGTGCCCTCAGGCCCCTACTCCACCACATATCTACAACACACTGTGTGCCCTCAGGCCCCTACTCCACCACTACCACATATCTACAACACACTGTGTGCCCTCAGGCCCCTACTCCACCACATATCTACAACACACTGTGTTCCCTCAGGCCCCTACTCCACCACATATCTACAACACACTGTGTTCCCTCAGGCCCCTACTCCACCACATATCTACAACACACTGTGTTCCCTCAGGCCCCTACTCCACCACATATCTACAACACACTGTGTTCCCTCAGGCCCCTACTCCACCACATATCTACAACACACTGTGTGCCCTCAGGCCCCTACTCCACCACATATCTACAACACACTTGTGCCCTCAGGCCCCTACTCCACCACTACCACATATCTACAACACACTGTGTTCCCTCAGGCCCCTACTCCACCACATATCTACAACACACTGTGTTCCCTCAGGCCCCTACTCCACCACATATCTACAACACACTGTGTGCCCTCAGGCCCCTACTCCACCACATATCTACAACACACTGTGTGCCCTCAGGCCCCTACTCCACCACTACCACATATCTACAACACACTGTGTGCCCTCAGGCCCCTACTCCACCACATATCTACAACACACTGTGTGCCCTCAGGCCCCTACTCCACCACATATCTACAACACACTGTGTTCCCTCAGGCCCCTACTCCACCACATATCTACAACACACTGTGTTCCCTCAGGCCCCTACTCCACCACATATCTACAACACACTGTGTTCCCTCAGGCCCCTACTCCACCACATATCTACAACACACTGTGTGCCCTCAGGCCCCTACTCCACCACATATCTACAACACACTGTGTGCCCTCAGGCCCCTACTCCACCACTACCACATATCTACAACACACTGTGTTCCCTCAGGCCCCTACTCCACCACATATCTACAACACACTGTGTTCCCTCAGGCCCCTACTCCACCACATATCTACAACACACTGTGTGCCCTCAGGCCCCTACTCCACCACATATCTACAACACACTGTGTGCCCTCAGGCCCCTACTCCACCACATATCTACAACACACTGTGTGCCCTCAGGCCCCTACTCCACCACATATCTACAACACACTGTGTGCCCTCAGGCCCCTACTCCACCACTACCACATATCAACAACACACTGTGTGCCCTCAGGCCCCTACTCCACCACTACCACATATCTACAACACACTGTGTGCCCTCAGGCCCCTACTCCACCACTACCACATATCTACAACACACTGTGTGCCCTCAGGCCCCTACTCCACCACTACCACATATCTACAACACACTGTGTGCCCTCAGGCCCCTACTCCACCACATATCTACAACACACTGTGTGCCCTCAGGCCCCTACTCCACCACATATCTACAACACACTGTGTTCCCTCAGGCCCCTACTCCACCACATATCTACAACACACTGTGTTCCCTCAGGCCCCTACTCCACCACATATCTACAACACACTGTGTTCCCTCAGGCCCCTACTCCACCACATATCTACAACACACTGTGTGCCCTCAGGCCCCTACTCCACCACATATCTACAACACACTGTGTTCCCTCAGGCCCCTACTCCACCACATATCTACAACACACTGTGTTCCCTCAGGCCCCTACTCCACCACATATCTACAACACACTGTGTGCCCTCAGGCCCCTACTCCACCACATATCTACAACACACTGTGTTCCCTCAGGCCCCTACTCCACCACATATCTACAACACACTGTGTGCCCTCAGGCCCCTACTCCACCACATATCTACAACACACTGTGTTCCCTCAGGCCCCTACTCCACCACATATCTACAACACACTGTGTGCCCTCAGGCCCCTACTCCACCACATATCTACAACACACTGTGTGCCCTCAGGCCCCTACTCCACCACATATCTACAACACACTGTGTGCCCTCAGGCCCCTACTCCACCACATATCTACAACACACTGTGTGCCCTCAGGCCCCTACTCCACCACATATCTACAACACACTGTGTTCCCTCAGGCCCCTACTCCACCACATATCTACAACACACTGTGTGCCCTCAGGCCCCTACTCCACCACTACCACATATCTACAACACACTGTGTGCCCTCAGGCCCCTACTCCACCACATATCTACAACACACTGTGTGCCCTCAGGCCCCTACTCCACCACATATCTACAACACACTGTGTTCCCTCAGGCCCCTACTCCACCACATATCTACAACACACTGTGTGCCCTCAGGCCCCTACTCCACCACATATCTACAACACACTGTGTGCCCTCAGGCCCCTACTCCACCACATATCTACAACACACTGTGTGCCCTCAGGCCCCTACTCCACCACATATCTACAGTACTAAATCCATGTGTACGTGTGTGTGTATAGTGCGTATTGCCTGCCGTTGTGCCCTTGAGCAAGGCACTTAACCCCTCTCAACAAGGTAGTATGGCAGTCCCCTGCTCCAACCTGTCTGTGTACACTAGGTGTCTTCCAGAGGGTATGAAGCACAAGTCACATTTCAGTTGTGTACAATTGATGAATATTACTCTTCTCTGAGCCACGGAACAGGAAGTCAGTACAGCAGGAAATATCTCTTCATAGTTGACAGAAGGATGATATAAACCAGGGCAAAAGTGATTATGAGATTATGTCTGATCGGGTACTGTAGCTGGTGCTCATCCCTCCATCCCTCATCTCATTCCCCCCACTCTCCATCCCTCCATCTCTCCTCATTCCTCGAACTCTCCATCCCTCCTCTCTTCTCATTCCTCCTCCCTCCTCATCCCTCCATCCCTCCTCATTCCTCCTCCCTCCTCATCCCTCCATCCCTCCTCCCTCCTCATCCCTCCATCCCTCCTCATTCCTCCCACTCTCCATCCCTCCATCCATCCAACTCTCGATCCCTCCTCTCTTCTCATTCCTCCCAATCTCCATCCCTCCTCCTACAGCCATCAATCCTCCTCTCTCAACATCAGCGATATTACAGGAATGTAGCTCAATAGTATGGACACAGGGATAGGGAGTTCTCTGTGTGTCTAACCCAGTCTAGCCCAGTCTAACCCAGTCTAACCCTAACTAAGTCTAACCCTAACCCAGTCTGACCCAGTCTAACCCAGTCTAGCCCAGTTTAACCCTAACCCAGTCTAACCCTAACCCTGTCTAACCCAGTCTAACCCTAACCCAGTGTCGCCCAGTCTAACCATAACCCAGTCTAGCCCAGTCTAACTCTAACCCAGTCTAACTCTAACCCAGTCTAACCCTAACCCTGACCCAGTCTAACCCTGACCCAGTCTAACCCTGACCCAGTCTAACCCTGACCCAGTCTAACCCTAACCCAGTGTAGCCCAGTCTAACCCTAACCCAGTCTAACCCTGACCCAGTCTAACCCTGACCCAGTCTAACTCTAACCCAGTCTAACTCTAACCCAGTCTAACCCTAACCCAGTCTAGCCCAGTCTAACTCTAACCCAGTCTAACCCTGACCCAGTCTAACCCTGACCCAGTCTAACCCTGACCCAGTCTAACCCTAACCCAGTCTAACCCTAACCCAGTCTAACCCTAACCCAGTCTAACCCTAACCCAGTCTAACTCTAACCCAGTCTAACCCTAACCCAGTCTAACCCTAACCCAGTCTAACTCTAACCCAGTCTAACTCTGACTAGACACGTCTTATTCAGGTGATCTCATCAGGAGGTAGTGGTTCTCTGGCCTCATAGCTGGGCCTGTCGATTTCTCTGGCCTCATAGCTGGGCCTGTCGATTTCTCTGGCCTCATGGCTGGGCCTGTCGATTTCTCTGGCCTCATGGCTGGGCCTGTCGATTTCTCTGGCCTCATGGCTGGGCCTGTCGATTTCTCTGGCCTCATGGCTGGGCCTGTCGATTTCTCTGGTCTCATGGCTGGGCCTGTCGATGATGGCATGCTGGGTTTAGGCTGTAACCAACCACCATGGCGCCAGGAGCAGAGCTGCTCGGTCAGGACATTAAAAGCACATAAAGTACCACGGAAATGTTAACTATTCAGGGCACTGGGGGTTTCAGTCCAGACCAGACAAGAGCAGGCTACTAAACTAAAAAGTCGCCTTAACGCAAAATTATTGTGTTTTTCAGGAAAAAAAGATCAAACTCATAATAAATATCTTTCTGCGTTTTGTAAACGCAGATCTGAAATGCTTCTGCCCTGTTTACGTCGTGACGTATTTCATTATGCCGTACCTCATCATCCCAGAGTCCCGCTGCTGAACGGACAAGCAGTGGTGGAAAAAGTAGCCAACTGTCATACTTGAGTAACAGTAAAGATACCTTAATAGAAAATGACTCAAGTAAAAGTGAAAGTTACCCAGTAAAATACTACTTAAGTAAAAGTCTAAAAGTATTTGGTTTTAAATATATATATTTAAATATATCAAAAGTGAAGGTATAAATCATTTCAAATTGCTGATATTAATCAAACAAGACGGCACCAGACTGCGTTTTTTTAGGGATAACCAGGTGAACACTACAACTATAACCAGGTGAACACTACAACTATAACCACTATAACCAGGTGAACACTACAACTATAACCACTATAACCAGGTGAACACTACAACTATAACCACTATAACCAGGTGAACACTACAACTATAACCACTATAACCAGGTGAACACTACAACCATAACCACTATAACCAGGTGAACACTACAACCATAACCACTATAACCAGGTGAACACTACAACCATAACCACTATAACCAGGTGAACACTACAACTATAACCAGGTGAACACTACAACTATAACCACTATAACCAGGTGAACACTACAACTATAACCAGGTGAACACTACAACTATAACCACTATAACCAGGTGAACACTACAACTATAACCACTATAACCAGGTGAACACTACAACTATAACCAGGTGAACACTACAACTATAACCACTATAACCAGGTGAACACTACAACTATAACCACTATAACCAGGTGAACACTACAACCATAACCACTATAACCAGGTGAACACTACAACTATAACCACTATAACCAGGTGAACACTACAACCATAAACACTATAACCAGGTGAACACTACAACTATAACCACTATAACCAGGTGAACACTACAACTATAACCACTATAACCAGGTGAACACTACAACCATAACCACTATAACCAGGTGAGCACTACAACCATAACCACTATAACCAGGTGAACACTACAACCATAACCAGGTGAACACTACAACTATAACCACTATAACCAGGTGAACACTACAACCATAACCAGGTGAACACTACAACTATAACCAGGTGAACACTACAACCATAACCACTATAACCAGGTGAACACTACAACTATAACCAGTTGAACACTACAACTATAACCACTATAACCAGGTGAACACTACAACTATAACCAGGTGAACACTACAACTATAACCACTATAACCAGGTGAACACTACAACTATAACCAGGTGAACACTACAACTATAACCACTATAACCAGGTGAACACTACAACTATAACCAGGTGAACACTACAACTATAACCAGGTGAACACTACAACCATAACCAGGTGAACACTACAACTATAACCAGGTGAACACTACAACCATAACCAGGTGAACACTACAACTATAACCAGGTGAACACTACAACCATAACCAGGTGAACACTACAACTATAACCAGGTGAACACTACAACCATAACCAGGTGAACACTACAACTATAACCAGGTGAACACTACAACTATAACCACTATAACCAGGTGAACACTACAACTATAACCAGGTGAACACTACAACTATAACCACTATAACCAGGTGAACACTACAACCATAAACACTATAACCAGGTGAACACTACAACTATAACCACTATAACCAGGTGAACACTACAACTATAACCACTATAACCAGGTGAACACTACAACCATAACCACTATAACCAGGTGAACACTACAACTATAACCAGGTGAACACTACAACTATAACCACTATAACCAGGTGAACACTACAACTATAACCACTATAACCAGGTGAACACTACAACTATAACCAGGTGAACACTACAACTATAACCACTATAACCAGGTGAACACTACAACCATAACCAGGTGAACACTACAACCATAACCACTATAACCAGGTGAACACTACAACCATAACAACTATAACCAGGTGAACACTACAACTATAACCACTATAACCAGGTGAACACTACAACTATAACCACTATAACCAGGTGAACACTACAACCATAACCACTATAACCAGGTGAGCACTACAACCATAACCACTATAACCAGGTGAACACTACAACTATAACCAGGTGAACACTACAACCATAACCACTATAACCAGGTGAACACTACAACCATAACCACTATAACCAGGTGAACACTACAACTATAACCACTATAACCAGGTGAACACTACAACTATAACCAGGTGAACACTACAACTATAACCAGGTGAACACTACAACTATAACCAGGTGAACACTACAACCATAACCAGGTGAACACTACAACCATAACCAGGTGAACACTACAACTATAACCAGGTGAACACTACAACTATAACCAGGTGAACACTACAACCATAACCACTATAACCAGGTGAACACTACAACTATAACCACTATAACCAGGTGAACACTACAACTATAACCAGGTGAACACTACAACTATAACCAGGTGAACACTACAACCATAACCAGGTGAACACTACAACTATAACCAGGTGAACACTACAACTATAACCAGGTGAACACTACAACTATAACCACTATAACCAGGTGAACACTACAACTATAACCACTATAACCAGGTGAACACTACAACCATAACCACTATAACCAGGTGAACACTACAACTATAACCACTATAACCAGGTGAACACTACAACCATAACCACTATAACCAGGTGAACACTACAACTATAACCACTATAACCAGGTGAACACTACAACTATAACCACTATAACCAGGTGAACACTACAACTATAACCAGGTGAACACTACAACTATAACCAGGTGAACACTACAACCATAACCACTATAACCAGGTGAACACTACAACTATAACCAGGTGAACACTACAACTATAACAACTATAACCAGGTGAACACTACAACTATAACCACTATAACCAGGTGAACACTACAACTATAACCACTATAACCAGGTGAACACTACAACTATAACCACTATAACCAGGTGAACACTACAACCATAACCACTATAACCAGGTGAACACTACAACTATAACCACTATAACCAGGTGAACACTACAACTATAACCACTATAACCAGGTGAACACTACAACCATAACCACTATAACCAGGTGAACACTACAACCATAACCACTATAACCAGGTGAACACTACAACCATAACCACTATAACCAGGTGAACACTACAACCATAACCACTATAACCAGGTGAACACTACAACCATAACCACTATAACCAGGTGAACACTACAACCAAAACCAGGTGAACACTACAACTATAACCACTATAACCAGGTGAACACTACAACTATAACCACTATAACCAGGTGAACACTACAACCATAACCACTATAACCAGGTGAACACTACAACCATAACCAGGTGAACACTACAACTATAACCACTATAACCAGGTGAACACTACAACTATAACCACTATAACCAGGTGAACACTACAACCATAACCACTATAACCAGGTGAACACTACAACCATAACCAGGTGAACACTACAACTATAACCACTATAACCAGGTGAACACTACAACTATAACCACTATAACCAGGTGAACACTACAACCATAACCACTATAACCAGGTGAACACTACAACCATAACCAGGGGAACACTACAACCATAACCAGGTGAACACTACAACTATAACCACTATAACCAGGTGAACACTACAACCATAACCAGGTGAACACTACAACTATAACCACTATAACCAGGTGAACACTACAACTATAACCACTATAACCAGGTGAACACTACAACCATAACCACTATAACCAGGTGAACACTACAACCATAACCAGGGGAACACTACAACTATAACCACTATAACCAGGTGAAAACTACAACTATAACCACTATAACCAGGTGAACACTACAACTATAACCACTATAACCAGGTGAACACTACAACTATAACCAGGTGAACACTACAACTATAACCACTATAACCAGGTGAACACTACAACTATAACCAGGTGAACACTACAACTATAACCACTATAACCAGGTGAACACTACAACTATAACCAGGTGAACACTACAACTATAACCACTATAACCAGGTGAAAACTACAACTATAACCACTATAACCAGGTGAACACTACAACTATAACCACTATAACCAGGTGAACACTACAACCATAACCACTATAACCAGGTGAGCACTACAACTATAACCAGGTGAACACTACAACCATAACCACTATAACCAGGTGAACACTACAACTATAACCACTATAACCAGGTGAACACTACAACTATAACCAGGTGAACACTACAACTATAACCACTATAACCAGGTGAAAACTACAACTATAACCACTATAACCAGGTGAACACTACAACTATAACCACTATAACCAGGTGAACACTACAACTATAACCAGGTGAACACTACAACTATAACCACTATAACCAGGTGAACACTACAACTATAACCACTATAACCAGGTGAACACTACAACTATAACCAGGTGAACACTACAACTATAACCAGGTGAACACTACAACTATAACCACTATAACCAGGTGAACACTACAACCATAACCAGGTGAACACTACAACTATAACCACTATAACCAGGTGAACACTACAACTATAACCACTATAACCAGGTGAACACTACAACTATAACCACTATAACCATGTGAACACTACAACTATAACCACTATAACCAGGTGAACACTACAACTATAACCAGGTGAACACTACAACCATAACCACTATAACCAGGTGAACACTACAACTATAACCACTATAACCAGGTGAACACTACAACTATAACCAGGTGAACACTACAACCATAACCACTATAACCAGGTGAACACTACAACTATAACCAGGTGAACACTACAACCATAACCACTATAACCAGGTGAACACTACAACCATAACCACTATAACCAGGTGAACACTACAACTATAACCACTATAACCAGGTGAACACTACAACTATAACCACTATAACCAGGTGAACACTACAACTATAACCACTATAACCAGGTGAACACTACAACCATAACCACTATAACCAGGTGAACACTACAACTATAACCAGGTGAACACTACAACCATAACCACTATAACCAGGTGAACACTACAACTATAACCACTATAACCAGGTGAACACTACAACTATAACCACTATAACCAGGTGAACACTACAACTATAACCACTATAACCAGGTGAACACTACAACTATAACCACTATAACCAGGTGAACACTACAACTATAACCACTAAAACCAGGTGAACACTACAACCATAACCACTATAACCAGGTGAACACTACAACTATAACCAGGTGAACACTACAACCATAACCACTATAACCAGGTGAACACTACAACTATAACCACTATAACCAGGTGAACACTACAACTATAACCACTATAACCAGGTGAACACTACAACTATAACCACTATAACCAGGTGAACACTACAACTATAACCACTATAATCAGGTGAACACTACAACCATAACCAGGTGAACACTACAACTATAACCACTATAACCAGGTGAACACTACAACTATAACCAGGTGAACACTACAACTATAACCACTATAACCAGGTGAACACTACAACTATAACCACTATAACCAGGTGAACACTACAACCATAACCACTATAACCAGGTGAACACTACAACTATAACCACTATAACCAGGTGAACACTACAACCATAACCACTATAACCAGGTGAACACTACAACCATAACCAGGTGAACACTACAACTATAACCAGGTGAACACTACAACTATAACCACTATAACCAGGTGAACACTACAACTATAACCACTATAACCAGGTGAACACTACAACCATAACCACTATAACCAGGTGAACACTACAACCATAACCAGGTGAACACTACAACTATAACCAGGTGAACACTACAACTATAACCACTATAACCAGGTGAACACTACAACCATAACCACTATAACCAGGTGAACACTACAACTATAACCACTATAACCAGGTGAACACTACAACCATAACCAGGTGAACACTACAACTATAACCACTATAACCAGGTGAACACTACAACCATAACCAGGTGAACACTACAACTATAACCACTATAACCAGGTGAACACTACAACTATAACCAGGTGAACACTACAACTATAACCACTATAACCAGGTGAACACTACAACTATAACCACTATAACCAGGTGAACACTACAACCATAACCACTATAACCAGGTGAGCACTACAACCATAACCACTATAACCAGGTGAACACTACAACTATAACCACTATAACCAGGTGAACACTACAACTATAACCACTATAACCAGGTGAACACTACAACCATAACCACTATAACCAGGTGAACACTACAACCATAACCAGGTGAACACTACAACTATAACCACTATAACCAGGTGAACACTACAACCATAACCACTATAACCAGGTGAACACTACAACTATAACCACTATAACCAGGTGAACACTACAACCATAACCACTATAACCAGGTGAACACTACAACCATAACCAGGTGAACACTACAACTATAACCACTATAACCAGGTGAACACTACAACCATAACCACTATAACCAGGTGAACACTACAACCATAACCACTATAACCAGGTGAACACTACAACTATAACCAGGTGAACACTACAACTATAACCACTATAACCAGGTGAACACTACAACCATAACCACTATAACCAGGTGAACACTACAACTATAACCACTATAACCAGGTGAACACTACAACTATAACCACTATAACCAGGTGAACACTACAACCATAACCACTATAACCAGGTGAACACTACAACTATAACCAGGTGAACACTACAACTATAACCAGGTGAACACTACAACCATAACCAGGTGAACACTACAACTATAACCAGGTGAACACTACAACCATAACCAGGTGAACACTACAACTATAACCAGGTGAACACTACAACCATAACCAGGTGAACACTACAACCATAACCAGGTGAACACTACAACTATAACCAGGTGAACACTACAACCATAACCAGGTGAACACTACAACCATAACCAGGTGAACACTACAACTATAACCAGGTGAACACTACAACCATAACCAGGTGAACACTACAACCATAACCAGGTGAACACTACAACCATAACCAGGTGAACACTACAACCATAACCAGGTGAACACTACAACTATAACCAGGTGAACACTACAACCATAACCACTATAACCAGGTGAACACTACAACTATAACAACTATAACCAGGTGAACACTACAACTATAACCAGGTGAACACTACAACTATAACCAGGTGAACACTACAACTATAACCACTATAACCAGGTGAACACTACAACCATAACCACTATAACCAGGTGAACACTACAACTATAACCACTATAACCAGGTGAACACTACAACTATAACCACTATAACCAGGTGAACACTACAACTATAACCACTATAACCAGGTGAACACTACAACTATAACCAGGTGAACACTACAACTATAACCAGGTGAACACTACAACTATAACCACTATAACCAGGTGAACACTACAACCATAACCACTATAACCAGGTGAACACTACAACTATAACCACTATAACCAGGTGAACACTACAACTATAACCACTATAACCAGGTAAACACTACAACTACAACCACTATAACCAGGTGAACACTACAACCATAACCACTATAACCAGGTGAACACTACAACTATAACCACTATAACCAGGTGAACACTACAACTATAACCACTATAACCAGGTGAACACTACAACCATAACCACTATAACCAGGTGAACACTACAACCATAACCACTATAACCAGGTGAACACTACAACCATAACCAGGTGAACACTACAACCATAACCAGGTGAACACTACAACCATAATCAGGTGAACACTACAACTATAACCAGGTGAACACTACAACCATAACCAGGTGAACACTACAACTATAACCAGGTGAACACTACAACCATAACCAGGTGAACACTACAACCATAACCACTATAACCAGGTGAACACTACAACCATAACCACTATAACCAGGTGAACACTACAACTATAACCACTATAACCAGGTGAACACTACAACTATAACCAGGTGAACACTACAACTATAACCAGGTGAACACTACAACCATAACCAGGTGAACACTACAACTATAACAACTATAACCAGGTGAACACTACAACTATAACCAGGTGAACACTACAACCATAACCAGGTGAACACTACAACTATAACCACTATAACCAGGTGAACACTACAACTATAACCACTATAACCAGGTGAACATGTCATGTTCCTGACCTGTTTTCTGTTTAGTTTTGTGTGTTAGTTGGTCAGGACGTGAGTTTGGGTGGGCATTCTATGTTGTCTGTTTCTATGTTGGTTTAGGGTTGCCTGGTATGGCTCTCAATTGGAGGCAGGTGTTTGGCGTTCCTCTAATTGAGAGTCATATTTAGGTAGGCGGTTCACAGTGTTTGTTTGTGGGTGGTTGTCTCCTGTGTCCGTGTCAATGTTTGCACCATACGGGACTGTATACGGTTTGTTCATTTCATGTAGTCTGTTCCTGTTCATTTCGTTCGTCACGTTGTATGTAAGTTCGTCGTTCAGGACTGTCTACTTTCGTTTTGTTATTTTGTATCATTTTCAAGTATAGTTCGTTTTTGTCTTGTTAAATAAATTCATCATGTCATTTTCAACGCGCTGCACCTTGGTTCAATCCCAGGATTATCGTTACAGAACCACCCACCAATCCAGAGCCAAGCAGCGGTTTAAACGGAGTAAGGGACAGCGCAAGAAGGAGGAATGGACTTGGGACGATGTATTGGACGGTAAAGGTTGCTACACATGGGAGGAGATCCTGGCTGGAAGGGATCGCCTCCCATGGGAACAGGTGGAGGCACTGAGGAGAGCAGGCTACTGGAGTGAAGAACCGGAGTTATGAGGGGACGCGTCTTGCACGGAAGCCCGAAAAGCCCGTGAGTAATTCCCAAAAAATTCTTGGGGGGGGGCTAAGGGGTTGTGGGCCAAGGGCAGGTAGGAGACCTGCGCCCACTTCCCAGGCTAACCGTGGAGAGCGGGAGTACGGGCAGACACCGTGTTACGCAGTAGAGCGCACGGTGTCTCCTGTACGTGTGCATAGCCCAGTGCGGGTTATTCCACCTCCCCGCACTGGTAGGGCTAGATTGGGCATTGAGCCAGGTGTCATGAGGCCGGCTCAACGCGTCTGGTCTCCAGTGCGTCTCCTCGGGCCGGCATACATGGCACCTGCCTTACGCATGGTTTCCCCGGTTCGCCTGCATAGCCCAGTGCGGGCTATTCCACCTCGCCGCACTGGCAGGGCGACCGGGAGCATTCAACCAGGTAAGGTTGGGCAGGCTCAATGCTCAAGAGAGCCAGTACGCCTGCACGGTCCGGTATTTCCGGCGCCACCTCCCCGCCCCAGCCTAGTACCTACAGTGCCTACATTACGCACTAGGCTACCAGTGCATTTCCAGAGCCCTGTTCCTCCTCCACGCACTCTCTCTGTAGTGCGTGCATCTAGCCCGGTGCCTCCAGTTCCGGCCCCACGCACTAAGCTACCAGTGCGTCTCCAGAGCCCTGTACACACTATATATTCTCCCCCTACTAATCCTGATGTGCTTGTCCTCAGCCCGGCGTCACCAGTGCCGGTACCACGCATCAGGGGTAGAGTAGGCTTTGAGGATACAGTGTGCCCTGTCCCTGCTCCCCGCACTAGTAGGAAGGTGCTTATCATTAGCACGGTGCCTCCAGTTCCGGCACCACGCACCAGGTCTACAGTGCGCCATATCCGGCCAGAGCCATCCGTCTCACCAGCGCCATCTGAGCCATCCGTCTCCCCAGCGCCATCTGAGCCATCCGTCTCCCCAGCGCCATCTGAGCCATCCGTCTCCCCAGCGCCATCTGAGCCATCCGTCTGCCAGGAGCCTGCAAAGCCGCCCGTCTGCCATGAGCCTGCAAAGCCGCCCGTCTGCCATGAGCCTACAGAGCCGTCAGCCAGACAGGAGCCGCTAGAGCCATCAGCCAGACAGGAGCCGCTAGAGCCGTCAGCCAGACAGGATCTGCCAGAGCCGCCAACCAGACAGGATCTGCCAGAGCCGCCAACCAGACAGGATCTGCCAGAGCCGCCAACCAGACAGGATCTGCCAGAGCCGCCAACCAGACAGGATCTGCCAGAGCCGCCAGCGAGCCATGAGCAGCCAGAGCCGCCAGCGAGCCATGAGCAGCCAGAGCCGTCAGAGAGCCATGAGCAGCCAGAGCCGTCAGAGCGCCATGAGCGTCGTGAGCCGTCAGCCTGCCATGAGCGTCGTGAGCCGTCAGCCTGCCATGAGCGTCGAGAGCCGTCAGCCTGCCATGAGCGTCGAGAGCCGTCAGCCTGCCATGAGCGTCGAGAGCCGTCAGCCAGCCATGAGCTGCCCTTCAGCCTGAAAAGGCTAGATACCCAGAACTGCCCAGCAGTCCAGAGCTGTCTCTCTGTCCGGAGCTGCCCTTCAGTCCGGAGTTGCCCCTCTATCCTGAGCTACCTCTTTATCTTGAGCTACCTCTCTCTCCTAAGCTATCCCTCTGTCCTGAGCTACCTTGTCCCAGAGCTGTCCTTGATTCTGGTGTTGCCCCTAAATTTAGGTGGGGTTATTTGGAGGGTGGTCATTGTGGGGAGGCTACGGAAGCGGGGATTGATTATGGTGGGGTGGGAACCACGCCCGGAGCCTAAGCCACCACCGTGGTCAGATGCCCACCCAGACCCTCCCCTGGACTTTTTGGTGATGCGTTCGGAGTACGCATCTTGAGGGGGGGGTTATGTCATGTTCCTGACCTGTTTTCTGTTTAGTTTTGTGTGTTAGTTGGTCAGGACGTGAGTTTGGGTGGGCATTCTATGTTGTCTGTTTCTATGTTGGTTTAGGGTTGCCTGGTATGGCTCTCAATTGGAGGCAGGTGTTTGGCGTTCCTCTAATTGAGAGTCATATTTAGGTAGGCGGTTCACAGTGTTTGTTTGTGGGTGGTTGTCTCCTGTGTCCGTGTCAATGTTTGCACCATACGGGACTGTATACGGTTTGTTCATTTCATGTAGTCTGTTCCTGTTCATTTCGTTCGTCACGTTGTATGTAAGTTCGTCGTTCAGGACTGTCTACTTTCGTTTTGTTATTTTGTATCATTTTCAAGTATAGTTCGTTTTTGTCTTGTTAAATAAATTCATCATGTCATTTCAACGCGCTGCACCTTGGTTCAATCCCTGCTCCTCCTCTTCTGATGAAGAGGAGGAGGATTATCGTTACAGAACACTACAACTATAACCACTATAACCAGGTGAACACTACAACCATAACCACTATAACCAGGTGAACGCTACAACTATAACCAGGTGAACACTACAACTATAACCACTATAACCAGGTGAACACTACAACTATAACCACTATAACCAGGTGAACACTACAACTATAACCAGGTGAACACTACAACCATAACCACTATAACCAGGTGAACACTACAACCATAACCACTATAACCAGGTGAGCACTACAACCATAACCACTATAACCAGGTGAACACTACAACCATAACCAGGTGAACACTACAACTATAACCACTATAACCAGGTGAACACTACAACCATAACCAGGTGAACACTACAGCTATAACCACTATAACCAGGTGAACACTACAACCATAACCAGGTGAACACTACAACTATAACCACTATAACCAGGTGAACACTACAACTATAACCACTATAACCAGGTGAACACTACAACCATAACCACTATAACCAGGTGAACACTACAACCATAACCACTATAACCAGGTGAACACTACAACCATAACCAGGTGAACACTACAACCATAACCAGGTGAACACTACAACCATAATCAGGTGAACACTACAACTATAACCAGGTGAACACTACAACCATAACCAGGTGAACACTACAACTATAACCAGGTGAACACTACAACCATAACCAGGTGAACACTACAACCATAACCACTATAACCAGGTGAACACTACAACCATAACCACTATAACCAGGTGAACACTACAACTATAACCACTATAACCAGGTGAACACTACAACTATAACCACTATAACCAGGTGAACACTACAACCATAACCAGGTGAACACTACAACTATAACCAGGTGAACACTACAACTATAACCACTATAACCAGGTGAACACTACAACTATAACCACTATAACCAGGTGAACACTACAACCATAACCACTATAACCAGGTGAACACTACAACCATAACCAGGTGAACACTACAACTATAACCAGGTGAACACTACAACTATAACCACTATAACCAGGTGAACACTACAACCATAACCACTATAACCAGGTGAACACTACAACTATAACCACTATAACCAGGTGAACACTACAACCATAACCAGGTGAACACTACAACTATAACCACTATAACCAGGTGAACACTACAACCATAACCAGGTGAACACTACAACTATAACCACTATAACCAGGTGAACACTACAACTATAACCAGGTGAACACTACAACTATAACCACTATAACCAGGTGAACACTACAACTATAACCACTATAACCAGGTGAACACTACAACCATAACCACTATAACCAGGTGAGCACTACAACCATAACCACTATAACCAGGTGAACACTACAACTATAACCACTATAACCAGGTGAACACTACAACTATAACCACTATAACCAGGTGAACACTACAACCATAACCACTATAACCAGGTGAACACTACAACCATAACCAGGTGAACACTACAACTATAACCACTATAACCAGGTGAACACTACAACCATAACCACTATAACCAGGTGAACACTACAACTATAACCACTATAACCAGGTGAACACTACAACCATAACCACTATAACCAGGTGAACACTACAACCATAACCAGGTGAACACTACAACTATAACCAGGTGAACACTACAACTATAACCACTATAACCAGGTGAACACTACAACCATAACCACTATAACCAGGTGAACACTACAACCATAACCAGGTGAACACTACAACTATAACCACTATAACCAGGTGAACACTACAACCATAACCACTATAACCAGGTGAACACTACAACCATAACCACTATAACCAGGTGAACACTACAACTATAACCAGGTGAACACTACAACTATAACCACTATAACCAGGTGAACACTACAACCATAACCACTATAACCAGGTGAACACTACAACTATAACCACTATAACCAGGTGAACACTACAACTATAACCACTATAACCAGGTGAACACTACAACCATAACCACTATAACCAGGTGAACACTACAACTATAACCAGGTGAACACTACAACTATAACCAGGTGAACACTACAACCATAACCAGGTGAACACTACAACTATAACCAGGTGAACACTACAACCATAACCAGGTGAACACTACAACTATAACCAGGTGAACACTACAACCATAACCAGGTGAACACTACAACCATAACCAGGTGAACACTACAACTATAACCAGGTGAACACTACAACCATAACCAGGTGAACACTACAACCATAACCAGGTGAACACTACAACTATAACCAGGTGAACACTACAACCATAACCAGGTGAACACTACAACCATAACCAGGTGAACACTACAACCATAACCAGGTGAACACTACAACCATAACCAGGTGAACACTACAACCATAACCAGGTGAACACTACAACTATAACCAGGTGAACACTACAACCATAACCACTATAACCAGGTGAACACTACAACTATAACAACTATAACCAGGTGAACACTACAACTATAACCAGGTGAACACTACAACTATAACCAGGTGAACACTACAACTATAACCACTATAACCAGGTGAACACTACAACCATAACCACTATAACCAGGTGAACACTACAACTATAACCACTATAACCAGGTGAACACTACAACTATAACCACTATAACCAGGTGAACACTACAACTATAACCACTATAACCAGGTGAACACTACAACTATAACCAGGTGAACACTACAACTATAACCAGGTGAACACTACAACTATAACCACTATAACCAGGTGAACACTACAACCATAACCACTATAACCAGGTGAACACTACAACTATAACCACTATAACCAGGTGAACACTACAACTATAACCACTATAACCAGGTAAACACTACAACTACAACCACTATAACCAGGTGAACACTACAACCATAACCACTATAACCAGGTGAACACTACAACTATAACCACTATAACCAGGTGAACACTACAACTATAACCACTATAACCAGGTGAACACTACAACCATAACCACTATAACCAGGTGAACACTACAACCATAACCACTATAACCAGGTGAACACTACAACCATAACCAGGTGAACACTACAACCATAACCAGGTGAACACTACAACCATAATCAGGTGAACACTACAACTATAACCAGGTGAACACTACAACCATAACCAGGTGAACACTACAACTATAACCAGGTGAACACTACAACCATAACCAGGTGAACACTACAACCATAACCACTATAACCAGGTGAACACTACAACCATAACCACTATAACCAGGTGAACACTACAACTATAACCACTATAACCAGGTGAACACTACAACTATAACCAGGTGAACACTACAACTATAACCAGGTGAACACTACAACCATAACCAGGTGAACACTACAACTATAACAACTATAACCAGGTGAACACTACAACTATAACCAGGTGAACACTACAACCATAACCAGGTGAACACTACAACTATAACCACTATAACCAGGTGAACACTACAACTATAACCACTATAACCAGGTGAACATGTCATGTTCCTGACCTGTTTTCTGTTTAGTTTTGTGTGTTAGTTGGTCAGGACGTGAGTTTGGGTGGGCATTCTATGTTGTCTGTTTCTATGTTGGTTTAGGGTTGCCTGGTATGGCTCTCAATTGGAGGCAGGTGTTTGGCGTTCCTCTAATTGAGAGTCATATTTAGGTAGGCGGTTCACAGTGTTTGTTTGTGGGTGGTTGTCTCCTGTGTCCGTGTCAATGTTTGCACCATACGGGACTGTATACGGTTTGTTCATTTCATGTAGTCTGTTCCTGTTCATTTCGTTCGTCACGTTGTATGTAAGTTCGTCGTTCAGGACTGTCTACTTTCGTTTTGTTATTTTGTATCATTTTCAAGTATAGTTCGTTTTTGTCTTGTTAAATAAATTCATCATGTCATTTTCAACGCGCTGCACCTTGGTTCAATCCCAGGATTATCGTTACAGAACCACCCACCAATCCAGAGCCAAGCAGCGGTTTAAACGGAGTAAGGGACAGCGCAAGAAGGAGGAATGGACTTGGGACGATGTATTGGACGGTAAAGGTTGCTACACATGGGAGGAGATCCTGGCTGGAAGGGATCGCCTCCCATGGGAACAGGTGGAGGCACTGAGGAGAGCAGGCTACTGGAGTGAAGAACCGGAGTTATGAGGGGACGCGTCTTGCACGGAAGCCCGAAAAGCCCGTGAGTAATTCCCAAAAAATTCTTGGGGGGGGGCTAAGGGGTTGTGGGCCAAGGGCAGGTAGGAGACCTGCGCCCACTTCCCAGGCTAACCGTGGAGAGCGGGAGTACGGGCAGACACCGTGTTACGCAGTAGAGCGCACGGTGTCTCCTGTACGTGTGCATAGCCCAGTGCGGGTTATTCCACCTCCCCGCACTGGTAGGGCTAGATTGGGCATTGAGCCAGGTGTCATGAGGCCGGCTCAACGCGTCTGGTCTCCAGTGCGTCTCCTCGGGCCGGCATACATGGCACCTGCCTTACGCATGGTTTCCCCGGTTCGCCTGCATAGCCCAGTGCGGGCTATTCCACCTCGCCGCACTGGCAGGGCGACCGGGAGCATTCAACCAGGTAAGGTTGGGCAGGCTCAATGCTCAAGAGAGCCAGTACGCCTGCACGGTCCGGTATTTCCGGCGCCACCTCCCCGCCCCAGCCTAGTACCTACAGTGCCTACATTACGCACTAGGCTACCAGTGCATTTCCAGAGCCCTGTTCCTCCTCCACGCACTCTCTCTGTAGTGCGTGCATCTAGCCCGGTGCCTCCAGTTCCGGCCCCACGCACTAAGCTACCAGTGCGTCTCCAGAGCCCTGTACACACTATATATTCTCCCCCTACTAATCCTGATGTGCTTGTCCTCAGCCCGGCGTCACCAGTGCCGGTACCACGCATCAGGGGTAGAGTAGGCTTTGAGGATACAGTGTGCCCTGTCCCTGCTCCCCGCACTAGTAGGAAGGTGCTTATCATTAGCACGGTGCCTCCAGTTCCGGCACCACGCACCAGGTCTACAGTGCGCCATATCCGGCCAGAGCCATCCGTCTCACCAGCGCCATCTGAGCCATCCGTCTCCCCAGCGCCATCTGAGCCATCCGTCTCCCCAGCGCCATCTGAGCCATCCGTCTCCCCAGCGCCATCTGAGCCATCCGTCTGCCAGGAGCCTGCAAAGCCGCCCGTCTGCCATGAGCCTGCAAAGCCGCCCGTCTGCCATGAGCCTACAGAGCCGTCAGCCAGACAGGAGCCGCTAGAGCCATCAGCCAGACAGGAGCCGCTAGAGCCGTCAGCCAGACAGGATCTGCCAGAGCCGCCAACCAGACAGGATCTGCCAGAGCCGCCAACCAGACAGGATCTGCCAGAGCCGCCAACCAGACAGGATCTGCCAGAGCCGCCAACCAGACAGGATCTGCCAGAGCCGCCAGCGAGCCATGAGCAGCCAGAGCCGCCAGCGAGCCATGAGCAGCCAGAGCCGTCAGAGAGCCATGAGCAGCCAGAGCCGTCAGAGCGCCATGAGCGTCGTGAGCCGTCAGCCTGCCATGAGCGTCGTGAGCCGTCAGCCTGCCATGAGCGTCGAGAGCCGTCAGCCTGCCATGAGCGTCGAGAGCCGTCAGCCTGCCATGAGCGTCGAGAGCCGTCAGCCAGCCATGAGCTGCCCTTCAGCCTGAAAAGGCTAGATACCCAGAACTGCCCAGCAGTCCAGAGCTGTCTCTCTGTCCGGAGCTGCCCTTCAGTCCGGAGTTGCCCCTCTATCCTGAGCTACCTCTTTATCTTGAGCTACCTCTCTCTCCTAAGCTATCCCTCTGTCCTGAGCTACCTTGTCCCAGAGCTGTCCTTGATTCTGGTGTTGCCCCTAAATTTAGGTGGGGTTATTTGGAGGGTGGTCATTGTGGGGAGGCTACGGAAGCGGGGATTGATTATGGTGGGGTGGGAACCACGCCCGGAGCCTAAGCCACCACCGTGGTCAGATGCCCACCCAGACCCTCCCCTGGACTTTTTGGTGATGCGTTCGGAGTACGCATCTTGAGGGGGGGGTTATGTCATGTTCCTGACCTGTTTTCTGTTTAGTTTTGTGTGTTAGTTGGTCAGGACGTGAGTTTGGGTGGGCATTCTATGTTGTCTGTTTCTATGTTGGTTTAGGGTTGCCTGGTATGGCTCTCAATTGGAGGCAGGTGTTTGGCGTTCCTCTAATTGAGAGTCATATTTAGGTAGGCGGTTCACAGTGTTTGTTTGTGGGTGGTTGTCTCCTGTGTCCGTGTCAATGTTTGCACCATACGGGACTGTATACGGTTTGTTCATTTCATGTAGTCTGTTCCTGTTCATTTCGTTCGTCACGTTGTATGTAAGTTCGTCGTTCAGGACTGTCTACTTTCGTTTTGTTATTTTGTATCATTTTCAAGTATAGTTCGTTTTTGTCTTGTTAAATAAATTCATCATGTCATTTCAACGCGCTGCACCTTGGTTCAATCCCTGCTCCTCCTCTTCTGATGAAGAGGAGGAGGATTATCGTTACAGAACACTACAACTATAACCACTATAACCAGGTGAACACTACAACCATAACCACTATAACCAGGTGAACGCTACAACTATAACCAGGTGAACACTACAACTATAACCACTATAACCAGGTGAACACTACAACTATAACCACTATAACCAGGTGAACACTACAACTATAACCAGGTGAACACTACAACCATAACCACTATAACCAGGTGAACACTACAACCATAACCACTATAACCAGGTGAGCACTACAACCATAACCACTATAACCAGGTGAACACTACAACCATAACCAGGTGAACACTACAACTATAACCACTATAACCAGGTGAACACTACAACCATAACCAGGTGAACACTACAGCTATAACCACTATAACCAGGTGAACACTACAACCATAACCAGGTGAACACTACAACTATAACCACTATAACCAGGTGAACACTACAACTATAACCACTATAACCAGGTGAACACTACAACCATAACCACTATAACCAGGTGAACACTACAACCATAACCACTATAACCAGGTGAACACTACAACCATAACCAGGTGAACACTACAACCATAACCAGGTGAACACTACAACCATAATCAGGTGAACACTACAACTATAACCAGGTGAACACTACAACCATAACCAGGTGAACACTACAACTATAACCAGGTGAACACTACAACCATAACCAGGTGAACACTACAACCATAACCACTATAACCAGGTGAACACTACAACCATAACCACTATAACCAGGTGAACACTACAACTATAACCACTATAACCAGGTGAACACTACAACTATAACCAGGTGAACACTACAACTATAACCAGGTGAACACTACAACCATAACCAGGTGAACACTACAACTATAACAACTATAACCAGGTGAACACTACAACTATAACCAGGTGAACACTACAACCATAACCAGGTGAACACTACAACTATAACCACTATAACCAGGTGAACACTACAACTATAACCACTATAACCAGGTGAACACTACAACTATAACCACTATAACCAGGTGAACACTACAACCATAACCACTATAACCAGGTGAACGCTACAACTATAACCAGGTGAACACTACAACTATAACCACTATAACCAGGTGAACACTACAACTATAACCACTATAACCAGGTGAACACTACAACTATAACCAGGTGAACACTACAACCATAACCACTATAACCAGGTGAACACTACAACCATAACCACTATAACCAGGTGAGCACTACAACCATAACCACTATAACCAGGTGAACACTACAACCATAACCAGGTGAACACTACAACTATAACCACTATAACCAGGTGAACACTACAACCATAACCAGGTGAACACTACAGCTATAACCACTATAACCAGGTGAACACTACAACCATAACCAGGTGAACACTACAACTATAACCACTATAACCAGGTGAACACTACAACTATAACCACTATAACCAGGTGAACACTACAACCATAACCACTATAACCAGGTGAACACTACAACCATAACCACTATAACCAGGTGAACACTACAACTATAACCACTATAACCAGGTGAACACTACAACCATAACCACTATAACCAGGTGAACACTACAACCATAACCACTATAACCAGGTGAACACTACAACTATAACCACTATAACCAGGTGAACACTACAACCATAACCACTATAACCAGGTGAACACTACAACTATAACCACTATAACCAGGTGAACACTACAACCATAACCACTATAACCAGGTGAACACTACAACCATAACCAGGTGAACACTACAACCATAACCAGGTGAACACTACAACTATAACCAGGTGAACACTACAACTATAACCACTATAACCAGGTGAACACTACAACTATAACCACTATAACCAGGTGAACACTACAACTATAACCAGGTGAACACTACAACCATAACCAGGTGAACACTACAACTATAACCAGGTGAACACTACAACCATAACCAGGTGAACACTACAACCATAACCACTATAACCAGGTGAACACTACAACCATAACCAGGTGAACACTACAACCATAACCACTATAACCAGGTGAACACTACAACTATAACCACTATAACCAGGTGAACACTACAACCATAACCAGGTGAACACTACAACTATAACCACTATAACCAGGTGAACACTACAACTATAACCACTATAACCAGGTGAACACTACAACTATAACCACTATAACCAGGTGAACACTACAACTATAACCACTATAACCAGGTGAACACTACAACCATAACCACTATAACCAGGTGAACACTACAACTATAACCACTATAACCAGGTGAACACTACAACTATAACCACTATAACCAGGTGAACACTACAACTATAACCACTATAACCAGGTGAACACTACAACTATAACCACTATAACCAGGTGAACACTACAACTATAACCACTATAACCAGGTGAACACTACAACCATAACCACTATAACCAGGTGAACACTACAACTATAACCACTATAACCAGGTGAACACTACAACCATAACCACTATAACCAGGTGAACACTACAACTATAACCAGGGGAACACTACAACTATAACCAGGTGAACACTACAACCATAACCACTATAACCAGGTGAACACTACAACTATAACCACTATAACCAGGTGAACACTACAACTATAACCAATGTAATCTCTGTTTAGTAAGTACACCAGATCAGAGACCCTAGGGATGACCAGGGGTGTTCTCTGTTTAGTGAGTCCTCCAGATCAGAGGCAGTAGGGATGACCAGGGATGTTCTCTGTTTAGTGAGTCCTCCAGATCAGAGGCAGTAGGGATGACCAGGGATGTTCTCTGTTTAGTGAGTCCTCCAGATCAGAGGCAGTAGGGATGACCAGGGATGTTCTCTGTTTAGTGAGTCCTCCAGATCAGAGGCAGTAGGGACGACCAGGAATGTACTCTGTTTAGTGAGTCCTCCAGATCAGAGGCAGTAGGGACGACCAGGAATGTACTCTGTTTAGTGAGTCCTCCAGATCAAAGGCAGTAGGGACGACCAGGAATGTACTCTGTTTAGTGAGTCCTCCAGATCAGAGGCAGTAGGGACGACCAGGAATGTACTCTGTTTAGTGAGTCCTCCAGATCAAAGGCAGTAGGGACGACCAGGAATGTACTCTGTTTAGTGAGTCCTCCAGATCAGAGGCAGTAGGGACGACCAGGAATGTACTCTGTTTAGTGAGTCCTCCAGATCAGAGGCAGTAGGGACGACCAGGAATGTTCTCTGTTTAGTGAGTCCTCCAGATCAGAGGCAGTAGGGACGACCAGGAATGTACTCTGTTTAGTGAGTCCTCCAGATCAGAGGCAGTAGGGACGACCAGGAATGTTCTCTGTTTAGTGAGTCCTCCAGATCAGAGGCAGTAGGGAGGACCAGGGATGTTCTCTGTTTAGTGAGTCCTCCAGATCAGAGGCAGTAGGGACGACCAGGGATGTTCTCTGTTTAGTGAGTCCTCCAGATCAGAGGCAGTAGGGACGACCAGGGATGTTCTCTGTTTAGTGAGTCCTCCAGATCAGAGGCAGTAGGGACGACCAGGGATGTTCTCTGTTTAGTGAGTCCTCCAGATCAGAGGCAGTAGGGATGACCAGGGATGTTCTCTTGATAAGTGTGTAAATTAGACCATTTTCCTGACCTGCTAAGCATTCAAAATGTAACGTGTACTTTTAGGTCTCAGGCAAAATGCATGGAGTAAAAAGTACATTATTTTCTTTAGAAATGTAGTGAAGTAAAATAAAAGTTGTAAAAAAATACAAATAGTAAAGTACAGATACCCCAAAAAACGACTTAAGTAGTACTTTCAAGTATCTTTACTTCAGTACTTTAGACCACTGAAGACAAGTGTAGTGTTTGTAATGGAGGAGAGCATGTCTGCATTTGTTTTCGGAGATATGACCATTTCATTCAAGGATAAATATACGGTTTCAGGTGATAATAAAACATGTTTTGTTTAGTTACTTTATCCTCAGCTTGTTTCTCTAACTTCATAGCAAGTCAAGCTAGCTTACACTGCAGAGCAGATATCAAGCTAGCTAAAAGCTAAGCTAGGTTGAAGATACCATTGTAGCTAGCTAAAAGCTAAGCTAGGTCGAAGATACCATTGTAGCTAGCTAAAAGCTAAGCTAGGTCGAAGATACCATTGTAGCTAGCTAAAAGCTAAGCTAGGTCGAAGATACCATTGTAGCTAGCTAAAAGCTAAGCTAGGTCGAAGATACCATTGTAGCTAGCGACCTCCACCTAATAATTATAATCAAAAACCAATGTCATTACAATCACAATAAACTTAAAATGGGAGGCAACAGTCATATAATATAAATGGCTTAGCAGCCAATGTGTATTATATAACGTTACTATTAAAACAGTACTCTCTTATAAGAATGGGTAATTGTTTACAAGTTGCTAGCTATCCCATTAAGCCATCACCGAAAACCACATATTTTCATCTCGTTCTGTGGTTTGTTTAACTTCTTGTTCTTCGACAGACTCTTGCTGGACTGTAGACGATGCAAAGTTTTAAGTGTGCGGCACCCCTGCAGCGTCTCCGAAACAGAGCCTCCAACCACAAGGGGGCGATGCGTTTCCACTCTGTTATGGCCGTCCACATTGGAATGCATGACATCCGGATGGAGTGCTTCTCCACTCAGATGAGAATTCATGACGGGGGGTTTTATCGGCACACAGCGCTCTGACTGATGTGTAGCTACTGTCCTCCATCATCCTATCAGCAGACAGCGCTCTGACTGATGTGGAGCTACTGTTCTCCATCATCCTATCAGCAGACAGCACTCTGACTGATGTGGAGCTACTCCATCATTCTATCAGCAGACAGCACTCTGACTGATGTGGAGCTACTCCATCATTCTATCAGCAGACAGCGCTCTGACTGATGTGGAGCTACTCCATCATTCTATCAGCAGACAGCACTCTGACTGATGTGGAGCTACTCCATCATTCTATCAGCAGACAGCGCTCTGACTGATGTGGAGCTACTCCATCATCCTATCAGCAGACAGCGCTCTGACTGATGTGGAACTACTGTTCTCCATCATTCTATCAGCAGACAGCTCTCTGACTGATGTGGAGCTACTCCATCATTCTATCAGCAGACAGCACTCTGACTGATGTGGAGCTACTGTTCTCCATCATTCTATCAGCAGACAGCGCTCTGACTGATGTGGAGCTACTCCATCATCCTATCAGCAGACAGCGCTCTGACTGATGTGGAGCTACTGTTCTCCATCATTCTATCAGCAGACAGCTCTCTGACTGATGTGGAGCTACTCCATCATTCTATCAGCAGACAGCACTCTGACTGATGTGGAGCTACTGTTCTCCATCATCCTATCAGCAGACAGCGCTCTGGCTGATGTGGAGCTACTGTTCTCCATCATTCTATCAGCAGACAGCGCTCTGACTGATGTGGAGCTACTGTTCTCCATCATTCTATCAGCAGACAGCACTCTGACTGATGTGGAGCTACTGTTCTCCATCATCCTATCAGCAGACAGCGCTCTGACTGATGTGGAACTACTGTTCTCCATCATCCTATCAGCAGACAGCGCTCTGACTGATGTGGAACTACTGTTCTCCATCATCCTATCAGCAGACAGCGCTCTGACTGATGTGGAGCTACTGTTCTCCATCATTCTATCAGCAGACAGCACTCTGACTGATGTGGAGCTACTGTTCTCCATCATTCTATCAGCAGACAGCGCTCTGACTGATGTGGAGCTACTGTCCTCCATCATTCTATCAGCAAACAGCGCTCTGACTGATGTGGAGCTACTGTTCTCCATCATTCTATCAGCAGACAGCACTCTGACTGATGTGGAGCTACTGTTCTCCATCATCCTATCAGCAGACAGCTCTGATGTGGAGCTACTGTTCTCCATCATTCTATCAGCAGACAGCACTCTGACTGATGTGGAGCTACTGTTCTCCATCATTCTATCAGCAGACAGCGCTCTGACTGATGTGGAGCTACTCCATCATTCTATCAGCACACAGCACTCTGACTGATGTGGAGCTACTGTTCTCCATCATTCTATCAGCAGACAGCACTCTGACTGATGTGGAGCTACTGTTCTCCATCATTCTATCAGCAGACAGCACTCTGACTGATGTGGAGCTACTGTTCTCCATCATTCTATCAGCAGACAGCACTCTGATGTGGAGCTACTGTTCTCCATCATTCTATCAGCAGACAGCGCTCTGACTGATGTGGAGCTACTCCATCATTCTATCAGCACACAGCACTCTGACTGATGTGGAGCTACTGTTCTCCATCATTCTATCAGCAGACAGCACTCTGACTGATGTGGAGCTACTGTTCTCCATCATTCTATCAGCAGACAGCACTCTGATGTGGAGCTACTGTTCTCCATCATTCTATCAGCAGACAGCGCTCTGACTGATGTGGAGCTACTCCATCATTCTATCAGCACACAGCACTCTGACTGATGTGGAGCTACTGTTCTCCATCATTCTATCAGCACAAAGCACTCTGACTGATGTGGAGCTACTGTTCTCCATCATTCTATCAGCAGACAGCACTCTGACTGATGTGGAGCTACTGTTCTCCATCATTCTATCAGCAGACAGCACTCTGACTGATGTGGAGCTACTGTTCTCCATCATTCTATCAGCAGACAGCACTCTGACTGATGTGGAGCTACTGTTCTCCATCATTCTATCAGCAGACAGCACTCTGATGTGGAGCTACTGTCCTCCATCATTCTATCAGCAGACAGCGCTCTGACTGATGTGGAGCTACTCCATCATTCTATCAGCAGACAGCGCTCTGACTGATGTGGAGCTACTCCATCATTCTATCAGCAGACAGCGCTCTGACTGATGTGGAGCTACTCCATCATCCTATCAGCAGACAGCGCTCTGACTGATGTGGAGCTACTGTTCTCCATCATTCTATCAGCAGACAGCGCTCTGACTGATGTGGAGCTACTCCATCATTCTATCAGCAGACAGCGCTCTGACTGATGTGGAGCTACTCCATCATCCTATCAGCAGACAGCGCTCTGACTGATGTGGAGCTACTGTTCTCCATCATTCTATCAGCAGACAGCTCTCTGACTGATGTGGAGCTACTCCATCATTCTATCAGCAGACAGCACTCTGACTGATGTGGAGCTACTGTTCTCCATCATCCTATCAGCAGACAGCACTCTGACTGATGTGGAGCTACTGTTCTCCATCATTCTATCAGCAGACAGTTCTCTGACTGATGTGGAGCTACTCCATCATTCTATCAGCAGACAGCACTCTGACTGATGTGGAGCTACTGTTCTCCATCATCCTATCAGCAGACAGCACTCTGACTGATGTGGAGCTACTGTCCTCCATCATTCTATCAGCAGACAGCGCTCTGGCTGATGTGGAGCTACTGTTCTCCATCATCCTATCAGCAGACAGCGCTCTGACTGATGTGGAACTACTGTTCTCCATCATCCTATCAGCAGACAGCGCTCTGACTGATGTGGAGCTACTGTTCTCCATCATTCTATCAGCAGACAGCGCTCTGACTGATGTGTAGCTACTGTCCTCCATCATCCTATCAGCAGACAGCGCTCTGACTGATGTGTAGCTACTGTCCTCCATCATCCTATCAGCAGACAGCGCTCTGACTGATGTGGAGCTACTGTTCTCCATCATCCTATCAGCAGACAGCACTCTGACTGATGTGGAGCTACTCCATCATTCTATCAGCAGACAGCACTCTGACTGATGTGGAGCTACTCCATCATTCTATCAGCAGACAGCGCTCTGACTGATGTGGAGCTACTCCATCATTCTATCAGCAGACAGCACTCTGACTGATGTGGAGCTACTCCATCATTCTATCAGCAGACAGCGCTCTGACTGATGTGGAGCTACTCCATCATCCTATCAGCAGACAGCGCTCTGACTGATGTGGAGCTACTGTTCTCCATCATTCTATCAGCAGACAGCTCTCTGACTGATGTGGAGCTACTCCATCATTCTATCAGCAGACAGCACTCTGACTGATGTGGAGCTACTGTTCTCCATCATTCTATCAGCAGACAGCGCTCTGACTGATGTGGAGCTACTCCATCATCCTATCAGCAGACAGCGCTCTGACTGATGTGGAGCTACTGTTCTCCATCATTCTATCAGCAGACAGCTCTCTGACTGATGTGGAGCTACTCCATCATTCTATCAGCAGACAGCACTCTGACTGATGTGGAGCTACTGTTCTCCATCATCCTATCAGCAGACAGCACTCTGACTGATGTGGAGCTACTGTTCTCCATCATCCTATCAGCAGACAGCGCTCTGGCTGATGTGGAGCTACTGTTCTCCATCATTCTATCAGCAGACAGCGCTCTGACTGATGTGGAGCTACTGTTCTCCATCATTCTATCAGCAGACAGCACTCTGACTGATGTGGAGCTACTGTTCTCCATCATCCTATCAGCAGACAGCGCTCTGACTGATGTGGAACTACTGTTCTCCATCATCCTATCAGCAGACAGCTCTCTGACTGATGTGGAACTACTGTTCTCCATCATCCTATCAGCAGACAGCGCTCTGACTGATGTGGAGCTACTGTTCTCCATCATTCTATCAGCAGACAGCACTCTGACTGATGTGGAGCTACTGTTCTCCATCATTCTATCAGCAGACAGCGCTCTGACTGATGTGGAGCTACTGTCCTCCATCATTCTATCAGCAGACAGCACTCTGACTGATGTGGAGCTACTGTTCTCCATCATCCTATCAGCAGACAGCTCTGATGTGGAGCTACTGTTCTCCATCATTCTATCAGCAGACAGCACTCTGACTGATGTGGAGCTACTGTTCTCCATCATTCTATCAGCAGACAGCACTCTGATGTGGAGCTACTGTTCTCCATCATCCTATCAGCAGACAGCACTCTGACTGATGTGGAGCTACTGTTCTCCATCATTCTATCAGCAGACAGCGCTCTGACTGATGTGGAGCTACTCCATCATTCTATCAGCACACAGCACTCTGACTGATGTGGAGCTACTGTTCTCCATCATTCTATCAGCAGACAGCACTCTGACTGATGTGGAGCTACTGTTCTCCATCATTCTATCAGCAGACAGCACTCTGACTGATGTGGAGCTACTGTTCTCCATCATTCTATCAGCAGACAGCACTCTGATGTGGAGCTACTGTTCTCCATCATTCTATCAGCAGACAGCGCTCTGACTGATGTGGAGCTACTCCATCATTCTATCAGCACACAGCACTCTGACTGATGTGGAGCTACTGTTCTCCATCATTCTATCAGCAGACAGCACTCTGACTGATGTGGAGCTACTGTTCTCCATCATTCTATCAGCAGACAGCACTCTGATGTGGAGCTACTGTTCTCCATCATTCTATCAGCAGACAGCGCTCTGACTGATGTGGAGCTACTCCATCATTCTATCAGCACACAGCACTCTGACTGATGTGGAGCTACTGTTCTCCATCATTCTATCAGCACACAGCACTCTGACTGATGTGGAGCTACTGTTCTCCATCATTCTATCAGCAGACAGCACTCTGACTGATGTGGAGCTACTGTTCTCCATCATTCTATCAGCAGACAGCGCTCTGACTGATGTGGAGCTACTGTTCTCCATCATTCTATCAGCAGACAGCACTCTGACTGATGTGGAGCTACTGTTCTCCATCATTCTATCAGCAGACAGCGCTCTGACTGATGTGGAGCTACTGTTCTCCATCATTCTATCAGCAGACAGCGCTCTGACTGATGTGGAGCTACTGTCCTCCATCATTCTATCAGCAGACAGCACTCTGACTGATGTGGAGCTACTGTTCTCCATCATTCTATCAGCAGACAGCGCTCTGACTGATGTGGACCTACTGTTCTCCATCATTCTATCAGCAGACAGCACTCTGACTGATGTGGAGCTACTGTTCTCCATCATTCTATCAGCAGACAGCACTCTGATGTGGAGCTACTGTTCTCCATCATTCTATCAGCAGACAGCGCTCTGACTGATGTGGAGCTACTCCATCATTCTATCAGCAGACAGCACTCTGACTGATGTGGAGCTACTGTTCTCCATCATTCTATCAGCAGACAGCACTCTGACTGATGTGGAGCTACTCCATCATTCTATCAGCACACAGCGCTCTGACTGATGTGGAGCTACTGTTCTCCATCATTCTATCAGCAGACAGCGCTCTGACTGATGTGGAGCTACTCCATCATTCTATCAGCAGACAGCGCTCTGACTGATGTGGAGCTACTCCATCATCCTATCAGCAGACAGCGCTCTGACTGATGTGGAGCTACTGTTCTCCATCATTCTATCAGCAGACAGCTCTCTGACTGATGTGGAGCTACTCCATCATTCTATCAGCAGACAGCACTCTGACTGATGTGGAGCTACTGTTCTCCATCATCCTATCAGCAGACAGCACTCTGACTGATGTGGAGCTACTGTTCTCCATCATTCTATCAGCAGACAGTTCTCTGACTGATGTGGAGCTACTCCATCATTCTATCAGCAGACAGCACTCTGACTGATGTGGAGCTACTGTTCTCCATCATTCTATCAACAGACAGCGCTCTGACTGATGTGGAGCTACTCCATCATTCTATCAGCAGACAGCACTCTGACTGATGTGGAGCTACTGTTCTCCATCATCCTATCAGCAGACAGCGCTCTGGCTGATGTGGAGCTACTGTTCTCCATCATTCTATCAGCAGACAGCGCTCTGACTGATGTGGAGCTACTGTTCTCCATCATTCTATCAGCAGACAGCACTCTGACTGATGTGGAGCTACTGTTCTCCATCATCCTATCAGCAGACAGCACTCTGACTGATGTGGAGCTACTGTCCTCCATCATTCTATCAGCAGACAGCGCTCTGACTGATGTGGAACTACTGTTCTCCATCATCCTATCAGCAGACAGCGCTCTGACTGATGTGGAGCTACTGTTCTCCATCATCCTATCAGCAGACAGCGCTCTGACTGATGTGGAGCTACTGTTCTCCATCATTCTATCAGCAGACAGCACTCTGATGTGGAGCTACTGTTCTCCATCATTCTATCAGCAGACAGCGCTCTGACTGATGTGGAGCTACTCCATCATTCTATCAGCAGACAGCACTCTGACTGATGTGGAGCTACTGTTCTCCATCATTCTATCAGCAGACAGCACTCTGACTGATGTGGAGCTACTGTTCTCCATCATTCTATCAGCAGACAGCACTCTGACTGATGTGGAGCTACTGTTCTCCATCATTCTATCAGCAGACAGCACTCTGACTGATGTGGAGCTACTGTTCTCCATCATCCTATCAGCAGACAGCACTCTGACTGATGTGGAGCTACTGTTCTCCATCATCCTATCAGCAGACAGCGCTCTGGCTGATGTGGAGCTACTGTTCTCCATCATTCTATCAGCAGACAGCGCTCTGACTGATGTGGAGCTACTGTCCTCCATCATTCTATCAGCAGACAGCTCTCTGACTGATGTGGAGCTACTGTTCTCCATCATTCTATCAGCAGACAGCGCTCTGACTGATGTGGAGCTACTGTCCTCCATCATTCTATCAGCAGACAGCACTCTGACTGATGTGGAGCTACTGTTCTCCATCATTCTATCAGCAGACAGCGCTCTGACTGATGTGGACCTACTGTTCTCCATCATTCTATCAGCAGACAGCACTCTGACTGATGTGGAGCTACTGTTCTCCATCATTCTATCAGCAGACAGCACTCTGATGTGGAGCTACTGTTCTCCATCATTCTATCAGCAGACAGCGCTCTGACTGATGTGGAGCTACTCCATCATTCTATCAGCAGACAGCACTCTGACTGATGTGGAGCTACTGTTCTCCATCATTCTATCAGCAGACAGCACTCTGACTGATGTGGAGCTACTCCATCATTCTATCAGCACACAGCGCTCTGACTGATGTGGAGCTACTGTTCTCCATCATTCTATCAGCAGACAGCGCTCTGACTGATGTGGAGCTACTCCATCATTCTATCAGCAGACAGCGCTCTGACTGATGTGGAGCTACTCCATCATCCTATCAGCAGACAGCGCTCTGACTGATGTGGAGCTACTGTTCTCCATCATTCTATCAGCAGACAGCTCTCTGACTGATGTGGAGCTACTCCATCATTCTATCAGCAGACAGCACTCTGACTGATGTGGAGCTACTGTTCTCCATCATCCTATCAGCAGACAGCACTCTGACTGATGTGGAGCTACTGTTCTCCATCATTCTATCAGCAGACAGTTCTCTGACTGATGTGGAGCTACTCCATCATTCTATCAGCAGACAGCACTCTGACTGATGTGGAGCTACTGTTCTCCATCATTCTATCAACAGACAGCGCTCTGACTGATGTGGAGCTACTCCATCATTCTATCAGCAGACAGCACTCTGACTGATGTGGAGCTACTGTTCTCCATCATCCTATCAGCAGACAGCGCTCTGGCTGATGTGGAGCTACTGTTCTCCATCATTCTATCAGCAGACAGCGCTCTGACTGATGTGGAGCTACTGTTCTCCATCATTCTATCAGCAGACAGCACTCTGACTGATGTGGAGCTACTGTTCTCCATCATCCTATCAGCAGACAGCACTCTGACTGATGTGGAGCTACTGTCCTCCATCATTCTATCAGCAGACAGCGCTCTGACTGATGTGGAACTACTGTTCTCCATCATCCTATCAGCAGACAGCGCTCTGACTGATGTGGAGCTACTGTTCTCCATCATCCTATCAGCAGACAGCGCTCTGACTGATGTGGAGCTACTGTTCTCCATCATTCTATCAGCAGACAGCACTCTGATGTGGAGCTACTGTTCTCCATCATTCTATCAGCAGACAGCGCTCTGACTGATGTGGAGCTACTCCATCATTCTATCAGCAGACAGCACTCTGACTGATGTGGAGCTACTGTTCTCCATCATTCTATCAGCAGACAGCACTCTGACTGATGTGGAGCTACTGTTCTCCATCATTCTATCAGCAGACAGCACTCTGACTGATGTGGAGCTACTGTTCTCCATCATTCTATCAGCAGACAGCACTCTGACTGATGTGGAGCTACTGTTCTCCATCATCCTATCAGCAGACAGCACTCTGACTGATGTGGAGCTACTGTTCTCCATCATCCTATCAGCAGACAGCGCTCTGGCTGATGTGGAGCTACTGTTCTCCATCATTCTATCAGCAGACAGCGCTCTGACTGATGTGGAGCTACTGTCCTCCATCATTCTATCAGCAGACAGCTCTCTGACTGATGTGGAGCTACTCCATCATTCTATCAGCAGACAGCACTCTGACTGATGTGGAGCTACTGTTCTCCATCATTCTATCAGCAGACAGCACTCTGATGTGGAGCTACTGTTCTCCATCATTCTATCAGCAGACAGCGCTCTGACTGATGTGGAGCTACTCCATCATTCTATCAGCACACAGCACTCTGACTGATGTGGAGCTACTGTTCTCCATCATTCTATCAGCAGACAGCACTCTGACTGATGTGGAGCTACTGTTCTCCATCATCCTATCAGCAGACAGCTCTGATGTGGAGCTACTGTTCTCCATCATTCTATCAGCAGACAGCTCTGATGTGGAGCTACTGTTCTCCATCATCCTATCAGCAGACAGCACTCTGACTGATGTGGAGCTACTGTTCTCCATCATCCTATCAGCAGACAGCGCTCTGACTGATGTGGAGCTACTGTTCTCCATCATTCTATCAGCACACAGCGCTCTGACTGATGTGGAGCTACTGTTCTCCATCATTCTATCAGCAGCCAGCGCTCTGACTGATGTGGAGCTACTGTTCTCCATCATCCTATCAGCAGACAGCGCTCTGACTGATGTGGACCTACTGTTCTCCATCATTCTATCAGCAGACAGCACTCTGACTGATGTGGAGCTACTGTTCTCCATCATTCTATCAGCAGACAGCACTCTGATGTGGAGCTACTGTTCTCCATCATTCTATCAGCAGACAGCGCTCTGACTGATGTGGAGCTACTCCATCATTCTATCAGCAGACAGCACTCTGACTGATGTGGAGCTACTGTTCTCCATCATTCTATCAGCAGACAGCACTCTGACTGATGTGGAGCTACTCCATCATTCTATCAGCAGACAGCACTCTGACTGATGTGGAGCTACTGTTCTCCATCATTCTATCAACAGACAGCACTCTGACTGATGTGGACCTACTGTTCTCCATCATTCTATCAGCAGACAGCACTCTGATCTCTCAGCATTTCACTGTAAGGTCTACTACACCTGTTGTATTCAGCATTTCACTGTAAGGTCTACTACACCTGTTGTATTCAGCATTTCACTATAAGGTCTACTACACCTGTTGTATTCAGCATTTCACTCTGAGGTCTACTACACCTGTTGTATTCAGCATTTCACTGTAAGGTCTACTACACCTGTTAGATTCAGCATTTCACTGTAAGGTCTACTACACCTGTTGTATTCAGCATTTCACTATAAGGTCTACTACACCTGTTGTATTCAGCATTTCACTCTGAGGTCTACTACACCTGTTGTATTCAGCATTTCACTGTGAGGTCTACTACACCTGTTGTATTCAGCATTTCACTGTGAGGTCTACTACACCTGTTGTATTCAGCATTTCACTGTGAGGTCTACTACACCTGTTGTATTCAGCATTTCACTGTGAGGTCTACTACACCTGTTGTATTCAGCATTTCACTGTGAGGTCTACTACACTTGTTGTATTCAGCATTTCACTGTAAGGTCTACTACACCTGTTGTATTCAGCATTTCACTGTGAGGTCTACTACACCTGTTGTATTCAGCATTTCACTGTAAGGTCTACTACACCTGTTGTATTCAGCATTTCACTGTAAGGTCTACTACACCTGTTGTATTCAGCATTTCACTGTGAGGTCTCCTACACCTGTTGTATTCAGCATTTAACTGTGAGGTCTACTACACTTGTTGTATTCAGCATTTCACAGTAAGGTCTACTACACCTGTTGTATTCAGCATTTCACTGTAAGGTCTACTACACCTGTTGTATTCAGCATTTCACTGTAAGGTCTACTACACCTGTTGTATTCAGCATTTCACTGTGAGGTCTACTACACCTGTTGTATTCAGCATTTCACTGTGAGGTCTACTACACTTGTTGTATTCAGCATTTCACTGTAAGGTCTACTACACCTGTTGTATTCAGCATTTCACTGTGAGGTCTACACCTGTTGTATTCAGCATTTCACTGTAAGGTCTACTACACCTGTTGTATTCAGCATTTCACTGTGAGGTCTACTACACCTGTTGTATTCAGCATTTCACTGTGAGGTCTACTACACCTGTTGTATTCAGCATTTCACGGTAAGGTCTACTACACCTGTTGTATTCAGCATTTCACTGTGAGGTCTACTACACCTGTTGTATTCAGCATTTCACTGTGAGGTCTACTACACTTGTTGTATTCATCATTTCACTGTAAGGTCTACTACACCTGTTGTATTCAGCATTTCACTGTGAGGTCTACTACACCTGTTGTATTCAGCATTTCACTGTAAGGTCTACTACACCTGTTGTATTCAGCATTTCACTGTGAGGTCTACTACACCTGTTGTATTCAGCATTTCACTGTGAGGTCTACTACACCTGTTGTATTCAGCATTTCACGGTAAGGTCTACTACACCTGTTGTATTCAGCATTTCACTGTAAGGTCTACTACACCTGTTGTATTCAGCATTTCACTGTGAGGTCTACTACACCTGTTGTATTCAGCATTTCACTGTAAGGTCTACTACACCTGTTGTATTCAGCATTTCACTGTGAGGTCTACTACACCTGTTGTATTCAGCATTTCACTGTGAGGTCTACTACACCTGTTGTATTCAGCATTTCACTGTCAGGTCTACTACACCTGTTGTATTCAGTATTTCACTGTAAGGTCTACACCTGTTGTATTCAGCATTTCACTGTGAGGTTTACTACACCTGTTGTATTCAGCATTTCACTGTGAGGTCTACTACACCTGTTGTATTCAGCAGTTCACTGTAAGGTCTACTACACCTGTTGTATTCAGCATTTCACTGTAAGGTCTACCACACCTGTTGTATTCAGCATTTCACTGTAAGGTCTACTACACCTGTTGTATTCAGCATTTCACTGTGAGGTCTACTACACCTGTTGTATTCAGCATTTCACAGTAAGGTCTACTACACCTGTTGTATTCAGCATTTCACTGTAAGGTCTACTACACCTGTTGTATTCAGCATTTCACTCTGAGGTCTACTACACCTGTTGTATTCAGCATTTCACTGTGAGGTCTACTACACTTGTTGTATTCAGCATTTCACTGTAAGGTCTACTACACCTGTTGTATTCAGCATTTCACTGTGAGGTCTACACCTGTTGTATTCAGCATTTCACTGTAAGGTCTACTACACCTGTTGTATTCAGCATTTCACTGTGAGGTCTACTACACCTGTTGTATTCAGCATTTCACTGTGAGGTCTACTACACCTGTTGTATTCAGCATTTCACGGTAAGGTCTACTACACCTGTTGTATTCAGTATTTCACTGTGAGGTCTACTACACTTGTTGTATTCAGCATTTCACTGTAAGGTCTACTACACCTGTTGTATTCAGCATTTCACTGTGAGGTCTACTACACCTGTTGTATTCAGCATTTCACTGTAAGGTCTACTACACCTGTTGTATTCAGCATTTCACTGTGAGGTCTACTACACCTGTTGTATTCAGCATTTCACTGTGAGGTCTACTACACCTGTTGTATTCAGCATTTCACGGTAAGGTCTACTACACCTGTTGTATTCAGCATTTCACTGTAAGGTCTACTACACCTGTTGTATTCAGCATTTCACTGTGAGGTCTACTACACCTGTTGTATTCAGCATTTCACTGTAAGGTCTACTACACCTGTTGTATTCAGCATTTCACTGTGAGGTCTACTACACCTGTTGTATTCAGCATTTCACTGTGAGGTCTACTACACCTGTTGTATTCAGCATTTCACTGTCACGTCTACTACATCTGTTGTATTCAGTATTTCACTGTAAGGTCTACACCTGTTGTATTCAGCATTTCACTGTGAGGTTTACTACACCTGTTGTATTCAGCATTTCACTGTAAGGTCTACTACACCTGTTGTATTCAGCATTTCACTGTGAGGTCTACTACACCTGTTGTATTCAGCATTTCACTGTAAGGTCTACTACACCTGTTGTATTCAGCATTTCACTGTGAGGTCTACTACACCTGTTGTATTCAGCAGTTCACTGTAAGGTCTACTACACCTGTTGTATTCAGCATTTCACTGTAAGGTCTACCACACCTGTTGTATTCAGCATTTCACTGTAAGGTCTACTACACCTGTTGTATTCAGCATTTCACTGTGAGGTCTACTACACCTGTTGTATTCAGCATTTCACAGTAAGGTCTACTACACCTGTTGTATTCAGCATTTCACTGTAAGGTCTACTACACCTGTTGTATTCAGCATTTCACAGTAAGGTCTACTACACCTGTTGTATTCAGCATTTCACTGTAAGGTCTACTACACCTGTTGTATTCAGCATTTCACTGTGAGGTCTACTACACCTGTTGTATTCAGCATTTCACTGTAAGGTCTACTACACCTGTTGTATTCAGCATTTCACTGTAAGGTCTACTACACCTGTTGTATTCAGCATTTCACTGTAAGGTCTACTACACCTGTTGTATTCAGCATTTCACTGTGAGGTCTACTACACCTGTTGTATTCAGCATTTCACTGTGAGGTCTACTACACCTGTTGTATTCAGCATTTCACTGTGAGGTCTACTACACCTGTTGTATTCAGCATTTCACTGTGAGGTCTACTACACCTGTTGTATTCAGCATTTCACTGTAAGGTCTACTACACCTGTTGTATTCAGCATTTCACTGTAAGGTCTACTACACCTGTTGTATTCAGCATTTCACTGTGAGGTCTACTACACCTGTTGTATTCAGCATTTCACTGTGAGGTCTACTACACCTGTTGTATTCAGCATTTCACTGTGAGGTCTACTACACCTGTTGTATTCAGCATTTCACTGTCAGGTCTACTACACCTGTTGTATTCAGCATTTCACTGTAAGGTCTACACCTGTTGTATTCAGCATTTCACTGTGAGGTTTACTACACCTGTTGTATTCAGCATTTCACTGTGAGGTCTACTACACCTGTTGTATTCAGCATTTCACTGTGAGGTCTACTACACCTGTTGTATTCAGCATTTCACTGTGAGGTCTACTACACCTGTTGTATTCAGCATTTCACTGTGAGGTCTACTACACCTGTTGTATTCAGCATTTCACTGTGAGGTCTACTACACCTGTTGTATTCAGCATTTCACTGTAAGGTCTACTACACCTGTTGTATTCAGCAGTTCACTGTAAGGTCTACTACACCTGTTGTATTCAGCAATTCACTGTAAGGTCTACTACACCTGTTGTATTCAGCATTTCACAGTAAGGTCTACTACACCTGTTGTATTCAGCATTTCACTGTGAGGTCTACTACACCTGTTTTATTCAGCATTTCACTGTACGGTCTACTACACCTGTTGTATTCAGCATTTCACTGTACGGTCTACTACACCTGTTGTATTCAGCATATCACTGTAAGGTCTACTACACCTGTTGTATTCAGCATTTCACTGTGAGGTCTACTACACCTGTTTTATTCAGCATTTCACTGTACGGTCTACTACACCTGTTGTATTCAGCATTTCACTGTACGGTCTACTACACCTGTTGTATTCAGCATATCACTGTAAGGTCTACTACACCTGTTGTATTCAGCATATCACTGTAAGGTCTACTACACCTGTTGTATTCAGCATTTCACTGTGAGGTCTACTACACCTGTTGTATTCAGCATTTCACTGTAAGGTCTACTACACCTGTTGTATTCAGCATTTCACTGTGAGGTTTACTACACCTGTTGTATTCAGCATTTCACTGTGAGGTCTACTACACCTGTTGTATTCAGCAGTTCACTGTAAGGTCTACTACACCTGTTGTATTCAGCATTTCACTGTAAGGTCTACCACACCTGTTGTATTCAGCATTTCACTGTAAGGTCTACTACACCTGTTGTATTCAGCATTTCACTGTGAGGTCTACTACACCTGTTGTATTCAGCATTTCACAGTAAGGTCTACTACACCTGTTGTATTCAGCATTTCACTGTAAGGTCTACTACACCTGTTGTATTCAGCATTTCACTCTGAGGTCTACTACACCTGTTGTATTCAGCATTTCACTGTGAGGTCTACTACACTTGTTGTATTCAGCATTTCACTGTAAGGTCTACTACACCTGTTGTATTCAGCATTTCACTGTGAGGTCTACACCTGTTGTATTCAGCATTTCACTGTAAGGTCTACTACACCTGTTGTATTCAGCATTTCACTGTGAGGTCTACTACACCTGTTGTATTCAGCATTTCACTGTGAGGTCTACTACACCTGTTGTATTCAGCATTTCACGGTAAGGTCTACTACACCTGTTGTATTCAGCATTTCACTGTGAGGTCTACTACACCTGTTGTATTCAGCATTTCACTGTGAGGTCTACTACACTTGTTGTATTCAGCATTTCACTGTAAGGTCTACTACACCTGTTGTATTCAGCATTTCACTGTGAGGTCTACTACACCTGTTGTATTCAGCATTTCACTGTAAGGTCTACTACACCTGTTGTATTCAGCATTTCACTGTGAGGTCTACTACACCTGTTGTATTCAGCATTTCACTGTGAGGTCTACTACACCTGTTGTATTCAGCATTTCACGGTAAGGTCTACTACACCTGTTGTATTCAGCATTTCACTGTAAGGTCTACTACACCTGTTGTATTCAGCATTTCACTGTGAGGTCTACTACACCTGTTGTATTCAGCATTTCACTGTAAGGTCTACTACACCTGTTGTATTCAGCATTTCACTGTGAGGTCTACTACACCTGTTGTATTCAGCATTTCACTGTGAGGTCTACTACACCTGTTGTATTCAGCATTTCACTGTCAGGTCTACTACACCTGTTGTATTCAGTATTTCACTGTAAGGTCTACACCTGTTGTATTCAGCATTTCACTGTGAGGTTTACTACACCTGTTGTATTCAGCATTTCACTGTAAGGTCTACTACACCTGTTGTATTCAGCATTTCACTGTGAGGTCTACTACACCTGTTGTATTCAGCATTTCACTGTAAGGTCTACTACACCTGTTGTATTCAGCATTTCACTGTGAGGTCTACTACACCTGTTGTATTCAGCAGTTCACTGTAAGGTCTACTACACCTGTTGTATTCAGCATTTCACTGTAAGGTCTACCACACCTGTTGTATTCAGCATTTCACTGTAAGGTCTACTACACCTGTTGTATTCAGCATTTCACTGTGAGGTCTACTACACCTGTTGTATTCAGCATTTCACAGTAAGGTCTACTACACCTGTTGTATTCAGCATTTCACTGTAAGGTCTACTACACCTGTTGTATTCAGCATTTCACAGTAAGGTCTACTACACCTGTTGTATTCAGCATTTCACTGTAAGGTCTACTACACCTGTTGTATTCAGCATTTCACTGTGAGGTCTACTACACCTGTTGTATTCAGCATTTCACTGTAAGGTCTACTACACCTGTTGTATTCAGCATTTCACTGTAAGGTCTACTACACCTGTTGTATTCAGCATTTCACTGTAAGGTCTACTACACCTGTTGTATTCAGCATTTCACTGTGAGGTCTACTACACCTGTTGTATTCAGCATTTCACTGTGAGGTCTACTACACCTGTTGTATTCAGCATTTCACTGTGAGGTCTACTACACCTGTTGTATTCAGCATTTCACTGTGAGGTCTACTACACCTGTTGTATTCAGCATTTCACTGTAAGGTCTACTACACCTGTTGTATTCAGCATTTCACTGTAAGGTCTACTACACCTGTTGTATTCAGCATTTCACTGTGAGGTCTACTACACCTGTTGTATTCAGCATTTCACTGTGAGGTCTACTACACCTGTTGTATTCAGCATTTCACTGTGAGGTCTACTACACCTGTTGTATTCAGCATTTCACTGTCAGGTCTACTACACCTGTTGTATTCAGCATTTCACTGTAAGGTCTACACCTGTTGTATTCAGCATTTCACTGTGAGGTTTACTACACCTGTTGTATTCAGCATTTCACTGTGAGGTCTACTACACCTGTTGTATTCAGCATTTCACTGTGAGGTCTACTACACCTGTTGTATTCAGCATTTCACTGTGAGGTCTACTACACCTGTTGTATTCAGCATTTCACTGTGAGGTCTACTACACCTGTTGTATTCAGCATTTCACTGTGAGGTCTACTACACCTGTTGTATTCAGCATTTCACTGTAAGGTCTACTACACCTGTTGTATTCAGCAGTTCACTGTAAGGTCTACTACACCTGTTGTATTCAGCAATTCACTGTAAGGTCTACTACACCTGTTGTATTCAGCATTTCACTGTAAGGTCTACTACACCTGTTGTATTCAGCATTTCACTGTAAGGTCTACTACACCTGTTGTATTCAGCATTTCACTGTGAGGTCTACTACACCTGTTTTATTCAGCATTTCACTGTACGGTCTACTACACCTGTTGTATTCAGCATTTCACTGTACGGTCTACTACACCTGTTGTATTCAGCATATCACTGTAAGGTCTACTACACCTGTTGTATTCAGCATTTCACTGTGAGGTCTACTACACCTGTTTTATTCAGCATTTCACTGTACGGTCTACTACACCTGTTGTATTCAGCATTTCACTGTACGGTCTACTACACCTGTTGTATTCAGCATATCACTGTAAGGTCTACTACACCTGTTGTATTCAGCATATCACTGTAAGGTCTACTACACCTGTTGTATTCAGCATTTCACTGTGAGGTCTACTACACCTGTTGTATTCAGCATTTCACTGTAAGGTCTACTACACCTGTTGTATTCAGCATTTCACTGTAAGGTCTACTACACCTGTTGTATTCAGCATTTCACTGTAAGGTCTACACCTGTTGTATTCAGCATTTCACTGTAAGGTCTACTACAGCTGTTGTATTCAGCATTTCACTGTAAGGTCTACTACACCTGTTGTATTCAGCATTTCACTGTGAGGTCTACTACACCTGTTGTATTCAGCATTTCACTATGAGGTCTACTACACCTGTTGTATTCAGCATTTCACTGTGAGGTCTACAACAACTGTTGTATTCAGCATTTCACTGTAAGGTCTACTACACCTGTTGTATTCAGCATTTCACTGTGAGGTCTACTACACCTGTTGTATTCGGCATTTCACTGTGAGGTCTACTACACCTGTTGTATTCGGCATTTCACTGTAAGGTCTACTACACCTGTTGTATTCAGCATTTCACTGTGAGGTCTACTACACCTGTTGTATTCGGCATTTCACTGTGAGGTCTACTACACCTGTTGTATTCAGCATTTCACTGTAAGGTCTACTACACCTGTTGTATTCAGCATTTCACTGTAAGGTCTACTACACCTGTTGTATTCAGCATTTCACTGTGAGGTCTACTACACCTGTTGTATTCAGCATTTCACTGTAAGGTCTACTACACCTGTTGTATTCAGCATTTCACTGTCAGGTCTACTACACCTGTTGCATTCAGCATTTCACTGTAAGGTCTACACCTGTTGCATTCAGCATTTCACTGTGAGGTTTACTACACCTGTTGTATTCAGCATTTCACTGTGAGGTCTACTACACCTGTTGTATTCAGCATTTCACTGTGAGGTCTACTACACCTGTTGTATTCAGCATTTCACTGTGAGGTCTACTACACCTGTTGTATTCAGCAGTTCACTGTAAGGTCTACTACACCTGTTGTATTCAGCATTTCACTGTAAGGTCTACTACACCTGTTGTATTCAGCATTTCACTGTAAGGTCTACTACACCTGTTGTATTCAGCATTTCACTGTGAGGTCTACTACACCTGTTGTATTCAGCATTTCACTGTAAGGTCTACTACACCTGTTGTATTCAGCATTTCACTGTGAGGTCTACTACACCTGTTGTATTCAGCATTTCACTGTGAGGTCTACTACACCTGTTGTATTCAGCATTTCACTGTGAGGTCTACTACACCTGTTGTATTCAGCATTTCACTGTGAGGTCTACTACACCTGTTGTATTCAGCATTTCACTGTGAGGTCTACTACACCTGTTGTATTCAGCATTTCACTGTGAGGTCTACTACACCTGTTGTATTCAGCATTTCACTGTAAGGTCTACTACACCTGTTGTATTCAGCATTTCACTGTCAGGTCTACTACACCTGTTGTAGTCAGCATTTCACTGTGAGGTCTATTACACCTGTTGTATTCAGCATTTCACTGTGAGGTCTACTACACCTGTTGTATTCAGCATTTCACTGTAAGGTCTACTACACCTGTTGTATTCAGCATTTCACTGTGAGGTCTACTACACCTGTTGTATTCAGCATTTCACTGTAAGGTCTACTACACCTGTTGTATTCAGCATTTCACTGTAAGGTCTACTACACCTGTTGTATTCAGCATTTCACTGTAAGGTCTACTACACCTGTTGTATTCAGCATTTCACTGTGAGGTCTACTACACCTGTTGTATTCAGCATTTCACTGTAAGGCCTACTACACCTGTTGTATTCAGCATTTCACTGTGAGGTCTACTACACCTGTTGTATTCAGCATTTCACTGTGAGGTCTACTACACCTGTTGTATTCAGCATTTCACTGAGGTCTACTACACCTGTTGTATTCAGCAGTTCACAGTAAGGTCTACTACACCTGTTGTCTTCAGCATGTCACTAAGGTCTACTACACCTGTTGTATTCAGCATTTCACTGTAAGGTCTACTACACCTGTTGTATTCAGCATTTCACTGTAAGGTCTACTACACCTGTTGTATTCAGCATTTCACTGTGAGGTCTACTACACCTGTTGTATTCAGCATTTCACTGTGAGGTCTACTACACCTGTTGTATTCAGCATTTCACTGTAAGGTCTACTACACCTGTTGTATTCAGCATTTCACTGTAAGGTCTACTACACCTGTTGTATTCAGCATTTCACTGTGAGGTCTACTAGACCTGTTGTATTCAGCATTTCACTGTGAGGTCTACTACACCTGTTGTATTCAGCATTTCACTGTGAGGTCTACTACACCTGTTGTATTCAGCATTTCACTGTAAGGTCTACTACACCTGTTGTATTCAGCATTTCACTGTAAGGTCTACTACACCTGTTGTATTCAGCATTTCACTGTGAGGTTTACTACACCTGTTGTATTCAGCATTTCACTGTGAGGTCTACTACACCTGTTGTATTCAGCATTTCACTGTGAGGTCTACTACACCTGTTGTATTCAGCATTTCACTGTGAGGTCTACTACACCTGTTGTATTCAGCATTTCACTGTAAGGTCTACTACACCTGTTGTATTCAGCATTTCACTGTAAGGTCTACTACACCTGTTGTATTCAGCATTTCACTGTGAGGTCTACTACACCTGTTGTATTCAGCATTTCACTGTAAGGTCTACTACACCCGTTGTATTCAGCATTTCACTGTGAGGTCTACTACACCTGTTGTATTCAGCATTTCACTGTCAGGTCTACTACACCTGTTGTATTCAGCATTTCACTATGAGGTCTACTACACCTGTTGTATTCAGCATTTCACTGTGAGGTCTACTACACCTGTAGTATTCAGCATTTCACTGTAAGGTCTACTACACCTGTTGTATTCAGCATTTCACTGTGAGGTCTACTACACCTGTTGTATTCAGCATTTCACTGTGAGGTCTACTACACCTGTTGTATTCAGCATTTCACTGTGAGGTCTACTACACCTGTTGTATTCAGCATTTCACTGTGAGGTCTACTACACCTGTTGTATTCAGCATTTCACTGTAAGGTCTACTACACCTGTTGTATTCAGCATTTCACTGTAAGGTCTACTACACCTGTTGTATTCAGCATTTCACTGTAAGGTCTACTACACCTGTTGTATTCAGCATTTCACTGTGAGGTCTACTACACCTGTTGTATTCAGCATTTCACTGTGAGGTCTACTACACCTGTTGTATTCAGCATTTCACTGTGAGGTCTACTACACCTGTTGTATTCAGCATTTCACTGTGAGGTCTACTACACCTGTTGTATTCAGCATTTCACTGTAAGGTCTACTACACCTGTTGTATTCAGCATTTCACTGTAAGGTCTACTACACCTGTTGTATTCAGCATTTCACTGTGAGGTCTACTACACCTGTTGTATTCAGCATTTCACTGTGAGGTCTACTACACCTGTTGTATTCAGCATTTCACTGTGAGGTCTACTACACCTGTTGTATTCAGCATTTCACTGTGAGGTCTACTACACCTGTTGTATTCAGCATTTCACTGTGAGGTCTACTACACCTGTTGTATTCAGCATTTCACTGTGAGGTCTACTACACCTGTTGTATTCAGCATTTCACTGTGAGGTCTACTACACCTGTTGTATTCAGCATTTCACTGTGAGGTCTACTACACCTGTTGTATTCAGCATTTCACTGTGAGGTCTACTACACCTGTTGTATTCAGCATATCACTGTAAGGTCTACTACACCTGTTGTATTCAGCATTTCACTGTGAGGTCTACTACACCTGTTGTATTCAGCATTTCACTGTGAGGTCTACTACACCTGTTGTATTCAGCATTTTACTGTGAGGTCTACTACACCTGTTGTATTCAGCATTTCACTGTAAGGTCTACTACACCTGTTGTATTCAGCATTTCACTGTAAGGTCTACTACACCTGTTATATTCAGCATTTCACTGTAAGGTCTATTACACCTGTTGTATTCAGCATTTCACTATAAGGTCTACTACACCTGTTGTATTCAGCATTTCACTCTGAGGTCTACTACACCTGTTGTATTCAGCATTTCACTGTAAGGTCTACTACACCTGTTGTATTCAGCATTTCACTGTAAGGTCTACTACACCTGTTGTATTCAGCATTTCACTGTAAGGTCTACTACACCTGTTGTATTCAGCATTTCACTGTGAGGTCTACTACACCTGTTGTATTCAGCATTTCACTGTAAGGTCTACTACACCTGTTGTATTCAGCATTTCACTGTAAGGTCTACTACACCTGTTGTATTCAGCATTTCACTGTGAGGTCTACTACACCTGTTGTATTCAGCATTTCACTGTAAGGTCTACTACACCTGTTGTATTCAGCATTTCACTGTGAGGTCTACTACACCTGTTGTATTCAGCATTTCACTGTAAGGTCTACTACACCTGTTGTATTCAGCATTTCACTGTCAGGTCTACTACACCTGTTGCATTCAGCATTTCACTGTAAGGTCTACACCTGTTGCATTCAGCATTTCACTGTGAGGTTTACTACACCTGTTGTATTCAGCATTTCACTGTGAGGTCTACTACACCTGTTGTATTCAGCATTTCACTGTGAGGTCTACTACACCTGTTGTATTCAGCATTTCACTGTGAGGTCTACTACACCTGTTGTATTCAGCAGTTCACTGTAAGGTCTACTACACCTGTTGTATTCAGCATTTCACTGTAAGGTCTACTACACCTGTTGTATTCAGCATTTCACTGTAAGGTCTACTACACCTGTTGTATTCAGCATTTCACTGTGAGGTCTACTACACCTGTTGTATTCAGCATTTCACTGTAAGGTCTACTACACCTGTTGTATTCAGCATTTCACTGTGAGGTCTACTACACCTGTTGTATTCAGCATTTCACTGTGAGGTCTACTACACCTGTTGTATTCAGCATTTCACTGTGAGGTCTACTACACCTGTTGTATTCAGCATTTCACTGTGAGGTCTACTACACCTGTTGTATTCAGCATTTCACTGTGAGGTCTACTACACCTGTTGTATTCAGCATTTCACTGTGAGGTCTACTACACCTGTTGTATTCAGCATTTCACTGTAAGGTCTACTACACCTGTTGTATTCAGCATTTCACTGTCAGGTCTACTACACCTGTTGTAGTCAGCATTTCACTGTGAGGTCTATTACACCTGTTGTATTCAGCATTTCACTGTGAGGTCTACTACACCTGTTGTATTCAGCATTTCACTGTAAGGTCTACTACACCTGTTGTATTCAGCATTTCACTGTGAGGTCTACTACACCTGTTGTATTCAGCATTTCACTGTAAGGTCTACTACACCTGTTGTATTCAGCATTTCACTGTAAGGTCTACTACACCTGTTGTATTCAGCATTTCACTGTAAGGTCTACTACACCTGTTGTATTCAGCATTTCACTGTGAGGTCTACTACACCTGTTGTATTCAGCATTTCACTGTAAGGCCTACTACACCTGTTGTATTCAGCATTTCACTGTGAGGTCTACTACACCTGTTGTATTCAGCATTTCACTGTGAGGTCTACTACACCTGTTGTATTCAGCATTTCACTGAGGTCTACTACACCTGTTGTATTCAGCAGTTCACAGTAAGGTCTACTACACCTGTTGTCTTCAGCATGTCACTAAGGTCTACTACACCTGTTGTATTCAGCATTTCACTGTAAGGTCTACTACACCTGTTGTATTCAGCATTTCACTGTAAGGTCTACTACACCTGTTGTATTCAGCATTTCACTGTGAGGTCTACTACACCTGTTGTATTCAGCATTTCACTGTGAGGTCTACTACACCTGTTGTATTCAGCATTTCACTGTAAGGTCTACTACACCTGTTGTATTCAGCATTTCACTGTAAGGTCTACTACACCTGTTGTATTCAGCATTTCACTGTGAGGTCTACTAGACCTGTTGTATTCAGCATTTCACTGTGAGGTCTACTACACCTGTTGTATTCAGCATTTCACTGTGAGGTCTACTACACCTGTTGTATTCAGCATTTCACTGTAAGGTCTACTACACCTGTTGTATTCAGCATTTCACTGTAAGGTCTACTACACCTGTTGTATTCAGCATTTCACTGTGAGGTTTACTACACCTGTTGTATTCAGCATTTCACTGTGAGGTCTACTACACCTGTTGTATTCAGCATTTCACTGTGAGGTCTACTACACCTGTTGTATTCAGCATTTCACTGTGAGGTCTACTACACCTGTTGTATTCAGCATTTCACTGTAAGGTCTACTACACCTGTTGTATTCAGCATTTCACTGTAAGGTCTACTACACCTGTTGTATTCAGCATTTCACTGTGAGGTCTACTACACCTGTTGTATTCAGCATTTCACTGTAAGGTCTACTACACCCGTTGTATTCAGCATTTCACTGTGAGGTCTACTACACCTGTTGTATTCAGCATTTCACTGTCAGGTCTACTACACCTGTTGTATTCAGCATTTCACTATGAGGTCTACTACACCTGTTGTATTCAGCATTTCACTGTGAGGTCTACTACACCTGTAGTATTCAGCATTTCACTGTAAGGTCTACTACACCTGTTGTATTCAGCATTTCACTGTGAGGTCTACTACACCTGTTGTATTCAGCATTTCACTGTGAGGTCTACTACACCTGTTGTATTCAGCATTTCACTGTGAGGTCTACTACACCTGTTGTATTCAGCATTTCACTGTGAGGTCTACTACACCTGTTGTATTCAGCATTTCACTGTAAGGTCTACTACACCTGTTGTATTCAGCATTTCACTGTAAGGTCTACTACACCTGTTGTATTCAGCATTTCACTGTAAGGTCTACTACACCTGTTGTATTCAGCATTTCACTGTGAGGTCTACTACACCTGTTGTATTCAGCATTTCACTGTGAGGTCTACTACACCTGTTGTATTCAGCATTTCACTGTGAGGTCTACTACACCTGTTGTATTCAGCATTTCACTGTGAGGTCTACTACACCTGTTGTATTCAGCATTTCACTGTAAGGTCTACTACACCTGTTGTATTCAGCATTTCACTGTAAGGTCTACTACACCTGTTGTATTCAGCATTTCACTGTGAGGTCTACTACACCTGTTGTATTCAGCATTTCACTGTGAGGTCTACTACACCTGTTGTATTCAGCATTTCACTGTGAGGTCTACTACACCTGTTGTATTCAGCATTTCACTGTGAGGTCTACTACACCTGTTGTATTCAGCATTTCACTGTGAGGTCTACTACACCTGTTGTATTCAGCATTTCACTGTGAGGTCTACTACACCTGTTGTATTCAGCATTTCACTGTGAGGTCTACTACACCTGTTGTATTCAGCATTTCACTGTGAGGTCTACTACACCTGTTGTATTCAGCATTTCACTGTGAGGTCTACTACACCTGTTGTATTCAGCATATCACTGTAAGGTCTACTACACCTGTTGTATTCAGCATTTCACTGTGAGGTCTACTACACCTGTTGTATTCAGCATTTCACTGTGAGGTCTACTACACCTGTTGTATTCAGCATTTTACTGTGAGGTCTACTACACCTGTTGTATTCAGCATTTCACTGTAAGGTCTACTACACCTGTTGTATTCAGCATTTCACTGTAAGGTCTACTACACCTGTTATATTCAGCATTTCACTGTAAGGTCTATTACACCTGTTGTATTCAGCATTTCACTATAAGGTCTACTACACCTGTTGTATTCAGCATTTCACTCTGAGGTCTACTACACCTGTTGTATTCAGCATTTCACTGTAAGGTCTACTACACCTGTTGTATTCAGCATTTCACTGTAAGGTCTACTACACCTGTTGTATTCAGCATTTCACTGTAAGGTCTACTACACCTGTTGTATTCAGCATTTCACTGTGAGGTCTACTACACCTGTTGTATTCAGCATTTCACTGTAAGGTCTACTACACCTGTTGTATTCAGCATTTCACTGTAAGGTCTACTACACCTGTTGTATTCAGCATTTCACTGTGAGGTCTACTACACCTGTTGTATTCAGCATTTCACTGTGAGGTCTACTACACCTGTTGTATTCAGCATTTCACTGTGAGGTCTACTACACCTGTTGTATTCAGCATTTCACTGTGAGGTCTACTACACCTGTTGTATTCAGCATTTCACTGTGAGGTCTACTACACCTGTTGTATTCAGCATTTCACTGTGAGGTCTACTACACCTGTTGTATTCAGCATTTCACTGTGAGGTCTACTACACCTGTTGTATTCAGCATTTCACTGTGAGGTCTACTACACCTGTTGTATTCAGCATTTCACTGTGAGGTCTACTACACCTGTTGTATTCAGCTCATGTGACAAATACAATTGTTGATTTGACTTCTCCCGTTTTTGCTATTTACAAACCAGAAAGTGACTGGCTGAACTGTTCTGGGGACTACGTGAGCTTCATTACGTAAAATAATGTGACATGAAGATCGCCATCTGCTTTATCTCCTAATGTATTGCACAAGTTGACTGCAGCTATTAACTTTAAAAAGTATTGCTAGAAATATAAACATTTATTGACAAACTTCTAAGAAATAGTTTCAACGGTTGAAATGAAAAAACATCACATGGCTATTTCCAAATACCCCGGTATACGGTATACCGCCCAGTACACTACACCAGCTGTATCCAGACCACTAGATAGTACACTACACCAGCTGTATCCAGACCACTAGATAGTACACTACACCAGCTGTATCCAGACCACTAGATAGTACACTAGATAGTACACTACACCAGCTGTATCCAGACCACTAGATAGTACACTACACCAGCTGTATTCAGACCACTAGATAGTACACTAGATAGTACACTACACCAGCTGTATCCAGACCACTAGATAGTACACTAGATAGTACACTACACCAGCTGTATCCAGACCACTAGATAGTACACTACACCAGCTGTAACCAGACCACTAGATAGTACACTAGATAGTGCACTACACCAGCTGTATCCAGACCACTAGATAGTACACTACACCAGCTGTATCCAGACCACTAGATAGTACACTAGATAGTACACTACACCAGCTGTATCCAGACCACTAGATAGTACACTACACCAGCTGTATCCAGACCACTAGATAGTACACTAGATAGTACACTACACCAGCTGTATCCAGACCACTAGATAGTACACTAGATAGTACACTACACCAGCTGTATCCAGACCACTAGATAGTACACTAGATAGTACACTACACCAGCTGTAACCAGACCACTAGATAGTACACTAGATAGTACACTACACCAGCTGTATCCAGACCACTAGATAGTACACTACACCAGCTGTATCCAGACCACTAGATAGTACACTAGATAGTACACTACACCAGCTGTATCCAGACCACTAGATAGTACACTAGATAGTACACTACACCAGCTGTATCCAGACCACTAGATAGTACACTACACCAGCTGTATCCAGACCACTAGATAGTACACTAGATAGTACACTACACCAGCTGTATCCAGACCACTAGATAGTACACTAGATAGTACACTACACCAGCTGTAACCAGACCACTATATAGTACACTAGATAGTACACTACACCAGCTGTACCCAGACCACTAGATAGTACACTAGATAGTACACTACACCAGCTGTATCCAGACCACTAGATAGTACACTACACCAGCTGTATCCAGATCACTAGATAGTACACTAGATAGTACACTACACCAGCTGTATCCAGACCACTAGATAGTACACTACACCAGCTGTATCCAGACCACTAGATAGTACACTAGATAGTACACTACACCAGCTGTATCCAGACCACTAGATAGTACACTACACCAGCTGTACCCAGACCACTAGATAGTACACTAGATAGTACACTACACCAGCTGTATCCAGACCACTAGATAGTACACTAGATAGTACACTACACCAGCTGTATCCAGACCACTAGATAGTACACTACACCAGCTGTATCCAGACCACTAGATAGTACACTAGATAGTACACTACACCAGCTGTATCCAGACCACTAGATAGTACACTACACCAGCTGTAACCAGACCACTAGATAGTACACTAGATAGTACACTAGATAGTACACTACACCAGCTGTACCCAGACCACTAGATAGTACACTACACCAGCTGTATCCAGACCACTAGATAGTACACTAGATAGTACACTACACCAGCTGTATCCAGACCACTAGATAGTACACTAGATAGTACACTACACCAGCTGTATCCAGACCACTAGATAGTACACTACACCAGCTGTATCCAGACCACTAGATAGTACACTAGATAGTACACTACACCAGCTGTATCCAGACCACTAGATAGTACACTAGATAGTACACTACACCAGCTGTAACCAGACCACTAGATAGTACACTACACCAGCTGTATCCAGACCACTAGATAGTACACTACACCAGCTGTATCCAGACCACTAGATAGTACACTAGATAGTAAACTACACCAGCTGTATCCAGACCACTAGATAGTACACTACACCAGCTGTATCCAGACCACTAGATAGTACACTAGATAGTACACTACACCAGCTGTATCCAGACCACTAGATAGTACACTACACCAGCTGTATCCAGACCACTAGATAGTACACTAGATAGTACACTACACCAGCTGTATCCAGACCACTAGATAGTACACTAGATAGTACACTACACCAGCTGTATCCAGACCACTAGATAGTACACTACACCAGCTGTACCCAGACCACTAGATAGTACACTAGATAGTACACTACACCAGCTGTATCCAGACCACTAGATAGTACACTAGATAGTACACTACACCAGCTGTATCCAGACCACTAGATAGTACACTACACCAGCTGTATCCAGACCACTAGATAGTACACTAGATAGTACACTACACCAGCTGTATCCAGACCACTAGATAGTACACTAGATAGTACACTACACCAGCTGTATCCAGACCACTAGATAGTACACTAGATAGTACACTACACCAGCTGTACCCAGACCACTAGATAGTACACTACACCAGCTGTAACCAGACCACTAGATAGTACACTAGATAGTACACTACACCAGCTGTAACCAGACCACTAGATAGTACACTACACCAGCTGTATCCAGACCACTAGATAGTACACTAGATAGTACACTACACCAGCTGTAACCAGACCACTAGATAGTACACTACACCAGCTGTACCCAGACCACTAGATAGTACACTAGATAGTACACTACACCAGCTGTAACCAGACCACTAGATAGTACACTAGATAGTACACTACACCAGCTGTATCCAGACCACTAGATAGTACACTAGATAGTACACTACACCAGCTGTAACCAGACCACTAGATAGTACACTAGATAGTACACTAGATAGTACACTACACCAGCTGTATCCAGACCACTAGATAGTACACTAGATAGTACACTACACCAGCTGTATCCAGACCACTAGATAGTACACTACACCAGCTGTATCCAGACCACTAGATAGTACACTAGATAGTACACTACACCAGCTGTATCCAGACCACTAGATAGTACACTAGATAGTACACTACACCAGCTGTATCCAGACCACTAGATAGTACACTAGATAGTACACTACACCAGCTGTATCCAGACCACTAGATAGTACACTAGATAGTACACTACACCAGCTGTAACCAGACCACTAGATAGTACACTAGATAGTACACTACACCAGCTGTATCCAGACCACTAGATAGTACACTAGATAGTACACTACACCAGCTGTATCCAGACCACTAGATAGTACACTACACCAGCTGTATCCAGACCACTAGATAGTACACTACACCAGCTGTACCCAGACCACTAGATAGTACACTACACCAGCTGTATCCAGACCACTAGATAGTACACTAGATAGTACACTACACCAGCTGTATCCAGACCACTAGATAGTACACTAGATAGTACACTACACCAGCTGTATCCAGACCACTAGATAGTACACTAGATAGTACACTACACCAGCTGTATCCAGACCACTAGATAGTACACTAGATAGTACACTACACCAGCTGTATCCAGACCACTAGATAGTACACTACACCAGCTGTATCCAGACCACTAGATAGTACACTACACCAGCTGTAACCAGACCACTAGATAGTACACTACACCAGCTGTATCCAGACCACTAGATAGTACACTAGATAGTACACTACACCAGCTGTATCCAGACCACTAGATAGTACACTACACCAGCTGTATCCAGACCACTAGATAGTACACTAGATAGTACACTACACCAGCTGTATCCAGACCACTAGATAGTACACTACACCAGCTGTATCCAGACCACTAGATAGTACACTACACCAGCTGTATCCAGACCACTAGATAGTACACTACACCAGCTGTATCCAGACCACTAGATAGTACACTAGATAGTACACTACACCAGCTGTATCCAGACCACTAGATAGTACACTAGATAGTACACTAGATAGTACACTACACCAGCTGTATCCAGACCACTAGATAGTACACTAGATAGTACACTACACCAGCTGTATCCAGACCACTAGATAGTACACTACACCAGCTGTATCCAGACCACTAGATAGTACACTAGATAGTACACTACACCAGCTGTATCCAGACCACTAGATAGTACACTAGATAGTACACTAGATAGTACACTACACCAGCTGTATCCAGACCACTAGATAGTACACTAGATAGTACACTACACCAGCTGTATCCAGACCACTAGATAGTACACTACACCAGCTGTACCCAGACCACTAGATAGTACACTAGATAGTACACTACACCAGCTGTATCCAGACCACTAGATAGTACACTAGATAGTACACTACACCAGCTGTATCCAGACCACTAGATAGTACACTAGATAGTACACTACACCAGCTGTATCCAGACCACTAGATAGTACACTAGATAGTACACTACACCAGCTGTATCCAGACCACTAGATAGTACACTAGATAGTACACTACACCAGCTGTATCCAGACCACTAGATAGTACACTACACCAGCTGTACCCAGACCACTAGATAGTACACTACACCAGCTGTATCCAGACCACTAGATAGTACACTAGATAGTACACTACACCAGCTGTATCCAGACCACTAGATAGTACACTAGATAGTACACTACACCAGCTGTATCCAGACCACTAGATAGTACACTAGATAGTACACTACACCAGCTGTATCCAGACCACTAGATAGTACACTACACCAGCTGTATCCAGACCACTAGATAGTACACTAGATAGTACACTACACCAGCTGTATCCAGACCACTAGATAGTACACTAGATAGTACACTACACCAGCTGTAACCAGACCACTAGATAGTACACTACACCAGCTGTATCCAGACCACTAGATAGTACACTAGATAGTACACTACACCAGCTGTATCCAGACCACTAGATAGTACACTAGATAGTACACTACACCAGCTGTAACCAGACCACTAGATAGTACACTACACCAGCTGTATCCAGACCACTAGATAGTACACTAGATAGTACACTACACCAGCTGTATCCAGACCACTAGATAGTACACTAGATAGTACACTACACCAGCTGTAACCAGACCACTAGATAGTACACTACACCAGCTGTATCCAGACCACTAGATAGTACACTAGATAGTACACTACACCAGCTGTATCCAGACCACTAGATAGTACACTAGATAGTACACTACACCAGCTGTATCCAGACCACTAGATAGTACACTACACCAGCTGTATCCAGACCACTAGATAGTACACTAGATAGTACACTACACCAGCTGTATCCAGACCACTAGATAGTACACTAGATAGTACACTAGATAGTACACTACACCAGCTGTATCCAGACCACTAGATAGTACACTAGATAGTACACTACACCAGCTGTATCCAGACCACTAGATAGTACACTACACCAGCTGTACCCAGACCACTAGATAGTACACTAGATAGTACACTACACCAGCTGTATCCAGACCACTAGATAGTACACTAGATAGTACACTACACCAGCTGTATCCAGACCACTAGATAGTACACTAGATAGTACACTACACCAGCTGTATCCAGACCACTAGATAGTACACTAGATAGTACACTACACCAGCTGTATCCAGACCACTAGATAGTACACTAGATAGTACACTACACCAGCTGTATCCAGACCACTAGATAGTACACTAGATAGTACACTACACCAGCTGTATCCAGACCACTAGATAGTACACTAGATAGTACACTACACCAGCTGTAACCAGACCACTAGATAGTACACTACACCAGCTGTATCCAGACCACTAGATAGTACACTAGATAGTACACTACACCAGCTGTATCCAGACCACTAGATAGTACACTAGATAGTACACTACACCAGCTGTATCCAGACCACTAGATAGTACACTAGATAGTACACTACACCAGCTGTATCCAGACCACTAGATAGTACACTAGATAGTACACTACACCAGCTGTATCCAGACCACTAGATAGTACACTAGATAGTACACTACACCAGCTGTAACCAGACCACTAGATAGTACACTAGATAGTACACTACACCAGCTGTATCCAGACCACTAGATAGTACACTACACCAGCTGTATCCAGACCACTAGATAGTACACTAGATAGTACACTACACCAGCTGTATCCAGACCACTAGATAGTACACTACACCAGCTGTATCCAGACCACTAGATAGTACACTAGATAGTACACTACACCAGCTGTATCCAGACCACTAGATAGTACACTGTCACACCAGCTGTATCCAGACCACTAGATAGTACACTAGATAGTACACTACACCAGCTGTAACCAGACCACTAGATAGTACACTAGATAGTACACTACACCAGCTGTAACCAGACCACTAGATAGTACACTACACCAGCTGTATCCAGACCACTAGATAGTACACTAGATAGTACACTACACCAGCTGTATCCAGACCACTAGATAGTACACTACACCAGCTGTATCCAGACCACTAGATAGTACACTAGATAGTACACTACACCAGCTGTATCCAGACCACTAGATAGTACACTAGATAGTACACTACACCAGCTGTATCCAGACCACTAGATAGTACACTAGATAGTACACTACACCAGCTGTATCCAGACCACTAGATAGTACACTACACCAGCTGTATCCAGACCACTAGATAGTACACTAGATAGTACACTACACCAGCTGTATCCAGACCACTAGATAGTACACTACACCAGCTGTATCCAGACCACTAGATAGTACACTAGATAGTACACTACACCAGCTGTATCCAGACCACTAGATAGTACACTACACCAGCTGTATCCAGACCACTAGATAGTACACTACACCAGCTGTATCCAGACCACTAGATAGTACACTAGATAGTACACTACACCAGCTGTATCCAGACCACTAGATAGTACACTAGATAGTACACTACACCAGCTGTATCCAGACCACTAGATAGTACACTACACCAGCTGTATCCAGACCACTAGATAGTACACTACACCAGCTGTATCCAGACCACTAGATAGTACACTAGATAGTACACTACACCAGCTGTATCCAGACCACTAGATAGTACACTAGATAGTACACTACACCAGCTGTATCCAGACCACTAGATAGTACACTACACCAGCTGTATCCAGACCACTAGATAGTACACTACACCAGCTGTATCCAGACCACTAGATAGTACACTACACCAGCTGTATCCAGACCACTAGATAGTACACTAGATAGTACACTACACCAGCTGTATCCAGACCACTAGATAGTACACTAGATAGTACACTACACCAGCTGTATCCAGACCACTAGATAGTACACTAGATAGTACACTAGATAGTACACTACACCAGCTGTATCCAGACCACTAGATAGTACACTACACCAGCTGTATCCAGACCACTAGATAGTACACTAGATAGTACACTACACCAGCTGTATCCAGACCACTAGATAGTACACTAGATAGTACACTACACCAGCTGTATCCAGACCACTAGATAGTACACTACACCAGCTGTATCCAGACCACTAGATAGTACACTAGATAGTACACTACACCAGCTGTATCCAGACCACTAGATAGTACACTAGATAGTACACTAGATAGTACACTACACCAGCTGTATCCAGACCACTAGATAGTACACTACACCAGCTGTATCCAGACCACTAGATAGTACACTACACCAGCTGTATCCAGACCACTAGATAGTACACTAGATAGTACACTACACCAGCTGTATCCAGACCACTAGATAGTACACTAGATAGTACACTACACCAGCTGTATCCAGACCACTAGATAGTACACTAGATAGTACACTACACCAGCTGTATCCAGACCACTAGATAGTACACTAGATAGTACACTACACCAGCTGTATCCAGACCACTAGATAGTACACTAGATAGTACACTACACCAGCTGTATCCAGACCACTAGATAGTACACTAGATAGTACACTACACCAGCTGTATCCAGACCACTAGATAGTACACTAGATAGTACACTACACCAGCTGTATCCAGACCACTAGATAGTACACTACACCAGCTGTATCCAGACCACTAGATAGTACACTAGATAGTACACTACACCAGCTGTATCCAGACCACTAGATAGTACACTAGATAGTACACTACACCAGCTGTATCCAGACCACTAGATAGTACACTAGATAGTACACTACACCAGCTGTATCCAGACCACTAGATAGTACACTAGATAGTACACTACACCAGCTGTATCCAGACCACTAGATAGTACACTACACCAGCTGTATCCAGACCACTAGATAGTACACTAGATAGTACACTACACCAGCTGTATCCAGACCACTAGATAGTACACTAGATAGTACACTACACCAGCTGTATCCAGACCACTAGATAGTACACTAGATAGTACACTACACCAGCTGTATCCAGACCACTAGATAGTACACTAGATAGTACACTACACCAGCTGTATCCAGACCACTAGATAGTACACTACACCAGCTGTATCCAGACCACTAGATAGTACACTAGATAGTACACTACACCAGCTGTATCCAGACCACTAGATAGTACACTAGATAGTACACTACACCAGCTGTATCCAGACCACTAGATAGTACACTAGATAGTACACTACACCAGCTGTATCCAGACCACTAGATAGTACACTAGATAGTACACTACACCAGCTGTATCCAGACCACTAGATAGTACACTACACCAGCTGTATCCAGACCACTAGATAGTACACTAGATAGTACACTACACCAGCTGTATCCAGACCACTAGATAGTACACTAGATAGTACACTACACCAGCTGTATCCAGACCACTAGATAGTACACTACACCAGCTGTATCCAGACCACTAGATAGTACACTAGATAGTACACTACACCAGCTGTATCCAGACCACTAGATAGTACACTAGATAGTACACTACACCAGCTGTATCCAGACCACTAGATAGTACACTACACCAGCTGTATCCAGACCACTAGATAGTACACTAGATAGTACACTACACCAGCTGTATCCAGACCACTAGATAGTACACTACACCAGCTGTATCCAGACCACTGAGCATAGTACACTACACCAGCTGTATCCAGACCACTAGATAGTACACTAGATAGTACACTACACCAGCTGTATCCAGACCACTAGATAGTACACTACACCAGCTGTATCCAGACCACTAGATAGTACACTAGATAGTACACTACACCAGCTGTATCCAGACCACTAGATAGTACACTAGATAGTACACTACACCAGCTGTATCCAGACCACTAGATAGTACACTACACCAGCTGTACCAGACCACTGATAGTACACTAGATAGTACACTACACCAGCTGTATCCAGACCACTAGATAGTACACTAGATAGTACACTACACCAGCTGTATCCAGACCACTAGATAGTACACTAGATAGTACACTACACCAGCTGTATCCAGACCACTAGATAGTACACTAGATAGTACACTACACCAGCTGTATCCAGACCACTAGATAGTACACTAGATAGTACACTACACCAGCTGTATCCAGACCACTAGATAGTACACTAGATAGTACACTACACCAGCTGTATCCAGACCACTAGATAGTACACTACACCAGCTGTATCCAGACCACTAGATAGTACACTAGATAGTACACTACACCAGCTGTATCCAGACCACTAGATAGTACACTAGATAGTACACTACACCAGCTGTATCCAGACCACTAGATAGTACACTACACCAGCTGTATCCAGACCACTAGATAGTACACTAGATAGTACACTACACCAGCTGTATCCAGACCACTAGATAGTACACTAGATAGTACACTACACCAGCTGTATCCAGACCACTAGATAGTACACTACACCAGCTGTATCCAGACCACTAGATAGTACACTAGATAGTACACTACACCAGCTGTATCCAGACCACTAGATAGTACACTACACCAGCTGTATCCAGACCACTAGATAGTACACTAGATAGTACACTACACCAGCTGTATCCAGACCACTAGATAGTACACTAGATAGTACACTACACCAGCTGTATCCAGACCACTAGATAGTACACTACACCAGCTGTATCCAGACCACTAGATAGTACACTAGATAGTACACTACACCAGCTGTATCCAGACCACTAGATAGTACACTAGATAGTACACTACACCAGCTGTATCCAGACCACTAGATAGTACACTACACCAGCTGTATCCAGACCACTAGATAGTACACTAGATAGTACACTACACCAGCTGTATCCAGACCACTAGATAGTACACTAGATAGTACACTACACCAGCTGTATCCAGACCACTAGATAGTACACTAGATAGTACACTACACCAGCTGTATCCAGACCACTAGATAGTACACTACACCAGCTGTATCCAGACCACTAGATAGTACACTAGATAGTACACTACACCAGCTGTATCCAGACCACTAGATAGTACACTACACCAGCTGTATCCAGACCACTAGATAGTACACTAGATAGTACACTACACCAGCTGTATCCAGACCACTAGATAGTACACTAGATAGTACACTACACCAGCTGTATCCAGACCACTAGATAGTACACTAGATAGTACACTACACCAGCTGTATCCAGACCACTAGATAGTACACTAGATAGTACACTACACCAGCTGTATCCAGACCACTAGATAGTACACTAGATAGTACACTACACCAGCTGTATCCAGACCACTAGATAGTACACTAGATAGTACACTACACCAGCTGTATCCAGACCACTAGATAGTACACTAGATAGTACACTACACCAGCTGTATCCAGACCACTAGATAGTACACTACACCAGCTGTATCCAGACCACTAGATAGTACACTACACCAGCTGTATCCAGACCACTAGATAGTACACTAGATAGTACACTACACCAGCTGTATCCAGCCACTGCACTAGATAGTACACTACACCAGCTGTATCCAGACCACTAGATAGTACACTAGATAGTACACTACACCAGCTGTATCCAGACCACTAGATAGTACACTAGATAGTACACTACACCAGCTGTATCCAGACCACTAGATAGTACACTAGATAGTACACTACACCAGCTGTATCCAGACCACTAGATAGTACACTAGATAGTACACTACACCAGCTGTATCCAGACCACTAGATAGTACACTACACCAGCTGTATCCAGACCACTAGATAGTACACTAGATAGTACACTACACCAGCTGTATCCAGACCACTAGATAGTACACTACACCAGCTGTATCCAGACCACTAGATAGTACACTAGATAGTACACTACACCAGCTGTATCCAGACCACTAGATAGTACACTAGATAGTACACTACACCAGCTGTATCCAGACCACTAGATAGTACACTAGATAGTACACTACACCAGCTGTATCCAGACCACTAGATAGTACACTAGATAGTACACTACACCAGCTGTATCCAGACCACTAGATAGTACACTAGATAGTACACTACACCAGCTGTATCCAGACCACTAGATAGTACACTAGATAGTACACTACACCAGCTGTATCCAGACCACTAGATAGTACACTAGATAGTACACTACACCAGCTGTATCCAGACCACTAGATAGTACACTACACCAGCTGTATCCAGACCACTAGATAGTACACTAGATAGTACACTACACCAGCTGTATCCAGACCACTAGATAGTACACTAGATAGTACACTACACCAGCTGTATCCAGACCACTAGATAGTACACTAGATAGTACACTACACCAGCTGTATCCAGACCACTAGATAGTACACTAGATAGTACACTACACCAGCTGTATCCAGACCACTAGATAGTACACTAGATAGTACACTACACCAGCTGTATCCAGACCACTAGATAGTACACTACACCAGCTGTATCCAGACCACTAGATAGTACACTACACCAGCTGTATCCAGACCACTAGATAGTACACTAGATAGTACACTACACCAGCTGTATCCAGACCACTAGATAGTACACTAGATAGTACACTACACCAGCTGTATCCAGCCACTGTGTCACTAGATAGTACACTACACCAGCTGTATCCAGACCACTAGATAGTACACTACACCAGCTGTATCCAGACCACTAGATAGTACACTAGATAGTACACTACACCAGCTGTATCCAGACCACTAGATAGTACACTAGATAGTACACTACACCAGCTGTATCCAGACCACTAGATAGTACACTACACCAGCTGTATCCAGACCACTAGATAGTACACTAGATAGTACACTACACCAGCTGTATCCAGACCACTAGATAGTACACTAGATAGTACACTACACCAGCTGTATCCAGACCACTAGATAGTACACTACACCAGCTGTATCCAGACCACTAGATAGTACACTACACCAGCTGTATCCAGACCACTAGATAGTACACTAGATAGTACACTACACCAGCTGTATCCAGACCACTAGATAGTACACTACACCAGCTGTATCCAGACCACTAGATAGTACACTACACCAGCTGTATCCAGACCACTAGATAGTACACTACACCAGCTGTATCCAGACCACTAGATAGTACACTAGATAGTACACTACACCAGCTGTATCCAGACCACTAGATAGTACACTACACCAGCTGTATCCAGACCACTAGATAGTACACTAGATAGTACACTACACCAGCTGTATCCAGACCACTAGATAGTACACTAGATAGTACACTACACCAGCTGTATCCAGACCACTAGATAGTACACTAGATAGTACACTACACCAGCTGTATCCAGACCACTAGATAGTACACTACACCAGCTGTATCCAGACCACTAGATAGTACACTAGATAGTACACTACACCAGCTGTATCCAGACCACTAGATAGTACACTACACCAGCTGTATCCAGACCACTAGATAGTACACTAGATAGTACACTACACCAGCTGTATCCAGACCACTAGATAGTACACTACACCAGCTGTATCCAGACCACTAGATAGTACACTAGATAGTACACTACACCAGCTGTATCCAGACCACTAGATAGTACACTAGATAGTACACTACACCAGCTGTATCCAGACCACTAGATAGTACACTACACCAGCTGTATCCAGACCACTAGATAGTACACTACACCAGCTGTATCCAGACCACTAGATAGTACACTAGATAGTACACTACACCAGCTGTATCCAGACCACTAGATAGTACACTACACCAGCTGTATCCAGACCACTAGATAGTACACTAGATAGTACACTACACCAGCTGTATCCAGACCACTAGATAGTACACTAGATAGTACACTACACCAGCTGTATCCAGACCACTAGATAGTACACTAGATAGTACACTACACCAGCTGTATCCAGACCACTAGATAGTACACTAGATAGTACACTACACCAGCTGTATCCAGACCACTAGATAGTACACTACACCAGCTGTATCCAGACCACTAGATAGTACACTACACCAGCTGTATCCAGACCACTAGATAGTACACTAGATAGTACACTACACCAGCTGTATCCAGACCACTAGATAGTACACTAGATGTACCACACCAGCTGTATCCAGACCACTAGATAGTACACTACACCAGCTGTATCCAGACCACTAGATAGTACACTAGATAGTACACTACACCAGCTGTATCCAGACCACTAGATAGTACACTAGATAGTACACTACACCAGCTGTATCCAGACCACTAGATAGTACACTACACCAGCTGTATCCAGACCACTAGATAGTACACTACACCAGCTGTATCCAGACCACTAGATAGTACACTAGATAGTACACTACACCAGCTGTATCCAGACCACTAGATAGTACACTACACCAGCTGTATCCAGACCACTAGATAGTACACTAGATAGTACACTACACCAGCTGTATCCAGACCACTAGATAGTACACTACACCAGCTGTATCCAGACCACTAGATAGTACACTAGATAGTACACTACACCAGCTGTATCCAGACCACTAGATAGTACACTAGATAGTACACTACACCAGCTGTATCCAGACCACTAGATAGTACACTAGATAGTACACTACACCAGCTGTATCCAGACCACTAGATAGTACACTACACCAGCTGTATCCAGACCACTAGATAGTACACTAGATAGTACACTACACCAGCTGTATCCAGACCACTAGATAGTACACTACACCAGCTGTATCCAGACCACTAGATAGTACACTAGATAGTACACTACACCAGCTGTATCCAGACCACTAGATAGTACACTAGATAGTACACTACACCAGCTGTATCCAGACCACTAGATAGTACACTACACCAGCTGTATCCAGACCACTAGATAGTACACTACACCAGCTGTATCCAGACCACTAGATAGTACACTAGATAGTACACTACACCAGCTGTATCCAGACCACTAGATAGTACACTACACCAGCTGTATCCAGACCACTAGATAGTACACTAGATAGTACACTACACCAGCTGTATCCAGACCACTAGATAGTACACTAGATAGTACACTACACCAGCTGTATCCAGACCACTAGATAGTACACTACACCAGCTGTATCCAGACCACTAGATAGTACACTAGATAGTACACTACACCAGCTGTATCCAGACCACTAGATAGTACACTACACCAGCTGTATCCAGACCACTAGATAGTACACTAGATAGTACACTACACCAGCTGTATCCAGACCACTAGATAGTACACTAGATAGTACACTACACCAGCTGTATCCAGACCACTAGATAGTACACTAGATAGTACACTACACCAGCTGTATCCAGACCACTAGATAGTACACTAGATAGTACACTACACCAGCTGTATCCAGACCACTAGATAGTACACTAGATAGTACACTACACCAGCTGTATCCAGACCACTAGATAGTACACTACACCAGCTGTATCCAGACCACTAGATAGTACACTAGATAGTACACTACACCAGCTGTATCCAGACCACTAGATAGTACACTAGATAGTACACTACACCAGCTGTATCCAGACCACTAGATAGTACACTACACCAGCTGTATCCAGACCACTAGATAGTACACTACACCAGCTGTATCCAGACCACTAGATAGTACACTAGATAGTACACTACACCAGCTGTATCCAGACCACTAGATAGTACACTAGATAGTACACTACACCAGCTGTATCCAGACCACTAGATAGTACACTAGATAGTACACTACACCAGCTGTATCCAGACCACTAGATAGTACACTAGATAGTACACTACACCAGCTGTATCCAGACCACTAGATAGTACACTAGATAGTACACTACACCAGCTGTATCCAGACCACTAGATAGTACACTAGATAGTACACTACACCAGCTGTATCCAGACCACTAGATAGTACACTAGATAGTACACTACACCAGCTGTATCCAGACCACTAGATAGTACACTAGATAGTACACTACACCAGCTGTATCCAGACCACTAGATAGTACACTAGATAGTACACTACACCAGCTGTATCCAGACCACTAGATAGTACACTAGATAGTACACTACACCAGCTGTATCCAGACCACTAGATAGTACACTACACCAGCTGTATCCAGACCACTAGATAGTACACTAGATAGTACACTACACCAGCTGTATCCAGACCACTAGATAGTACACTAGATAGTACACTACACCAGCTGTATCCAGACCACTAGATAGTACACTACACCAGCTGTATCCAGACCACTAGATAGTACACTAGATAGTACACTACACCAGCTGTATCCAGACCACTAGATAGTACACTACACCAGCTGTATCCAGACCACTAGATAGTACACTACACCAGCTGTATCCAGACCACTAGATAGTACACTAGATAGTACACTACACCAGCTGTATCCAGACCACTAGATAGTACACTACACCAGCTGTATCCAGACCACTAGATAGTACACTACACCAGCTGTATCCAGACCACTAGATAGTACACTACACCAGCTGTATCCAGACCACTAGATAGTACACTACACCAGCTGTATCCAGACCACTAGATAGTACACTACACCAGCTGTATCCAGACCACTAGATAGTACACTAGATAGTACACTACACCAGCTGTATCCAGACCACTAGATAGTACACTAGATAGTACACTACACCAGCTGTATCCAGACCACTAGATAGTACACTAGATAGTACACTACACCAGCTGTATCCAGACCACTAGATAGTACACTACACCAGCTGTATCCAGACCACTAGATAGTACACTACACCAGCTGTATCCAGACCACTAGATAGTACACTAGATAGTACACTACACCAGCTGTATCCAGACCACTAGATAGTACACTAGATAGTACACTACACCAGCTGTATCCAGACCACTAGATAGTACACTACACCAGCTGTATCCAGACCACTAGATAGTACACTAGATAGTACACTACACCAGCTGTATCCAGACCACTAGATAGTACACTAGATAGTACACTACACCAGCTGTATCCAGACCACTAGATAGTACACTAGATAGTACACTACACCAGCTGTATCCAGACCACTAGATAGTACACTAGATAGTACACTACACCAGCTGTATCCAGACCACTAGATAGTACACTACACCAGCTGTATCCAGACCACTAGATAGTACACTAGATAGTACACTACACCAGCTGTATCCAGACCACTAGATAGTACACTAGATAGTACACTACACCAGCTGTATCCAGACCACTAGATAGTACACTACACCAGCTGTATCCAGACCACTAGATAGTACACTACACCAGCTGTATCCAGACCACTAGATAGTACACTACACCAGCTGTATCCAGACCACTAGATAGTACACTAGATAGTACACTACACCAGCTGTATCCAGACCACTAGATAGTACACTAGATAGTACACTACACCAGCTGTATCCAGACCACTAGATAGTACACTAGATAGTACACTACACCAGCTGTATCCAGACCACTAGATAGTACACTAGATAGTACACTACACCAGCTGTATCCAGACCACTAGATAGTACACTACACCAGCTGTATCCAGACCACTAGATAGTACACTAGATAGTACACTACACCAGCTGTATCCAGACCACTAGATAGTACACTACACCAGCTGTATCCAGACCACTAGATAGTACACTACACCAGCTGTATCCAGACCACTAGATAGTACACTAGATAGTACACTACACCAGCTGTATCCAGACCACTAGATAGTACACTAGATAGTACACTACACCAGCTGTATCCAGACCACTAGATAGTACACTAGATAGTACACTACACCAGCTGTATCCAGACCACTAGATAGTACACTAGATAGTACACTACACCAGCTGTATCCAGACCACTAGATAGTACACTAGATAGTACACTACACCAGCTGTATCCAGACCACTAGATAGTACACTACACCAGCTGTATCCAGACCACTAGATAGTACACTACACCAGCTGTATCCAGACCACTAGATAGTACACTAGATAGTACACTACACCAGCTGTATCCAGACCACTAGATAGTACACTCCAGATAGTACACTACACCAGCTGTATCCAGACCACTAGATAGTACACTAGATAGACACTAGATAGTACACTACACCAGCTGTATCCAGACCACTAGATAGTACACTAGATAGTACACTACACCAGCTGTATCCAGACCACTAGATAGTACACTAGATAGTACACTACACCAGCTGTATCCAGACCACTAGATAGTACACTACACCAGCTGTATCCAGACCACTAGATAGTACACTACACCAGCTGTATCCAGACCACTAGATAGTACACTAGATAGTACACTACACCAGCTGTATCCAGACCACTAGATAGTACACTAGATAGTACACTACACCAGCTGTATCCAGACCACTAGATAGTACACTAGATAGTACACTACACCAGCTGTATCCAGACCACTAGATAGTACACTAGATAGTACACTACACCAGCTGTATCCAGACCACTAGATAGTACACTAGATAGTACACTACACCAGCTGTATCCAGACCACTAGATAGTACACTAGATAGTACACTACACCAGCTGTATCCAGACCACTAGATAGTACACTAGATAGTACACTACACCAGCTGTATCCAGACCACTAGATAGTACACTAGATAGTACACTACACCAGCTGTATCCAGACCACTAGATAGTACACTAGATAGTACACTACACCAGCTGTATCCAGACCACTAGATAGTACACTACACCAGCTGTATCCAGACCACTAGATAGTACACTAGATAGTACACTACACCAGCTGTATCCAGACCACTAGATAGTACACTACACCAGCTGTATCCAGACCACTAGATAGTACACTACACCAGCTGTATCCAGACCACTAGATAGTACACTAGATAGTACACTACACCAGCTGTATCCAGACCACTAGATAGTACACTAGATAGTACACTACACCAGCTGTATCCAGACCACTAGATAGTACACTAGATAGTACACTACACCAGCTGTATCCAGACCACTAGATAGTACACTAGATAGTACACTACACCAGCTGTATCCAGACCACTAGATAGTACACTACACCAGCTGTATCCAGACCACTAGATAGTACACTAGATAGTACACTACACCAGCTGTATCCAGACCACTAGATAGTACACTACACCAGCTGTATCCAGACCACTAGATAGTACACTACACCAGCTGTATCCAGACCACTAGATAGTACACTACACCAGCTGTATCCAGACCACTAGATAGTACACTACACCAGCTGTATCCAGACCACTAGATAGTACACTAGATAGTACACTACACCAGCTGTATCCAGACCACTAGATAGTACACTAGATCCAGTACACTAGATAGTACACTACACCAGCTGTATCCAGACCACTAGATAGTACACTAGATAGTACACTACACCAGCTGTATCCAGACCACTAGATAGTCCTATGTACACTAGATAGTACACTACACCAGCTGTATCCAGACCACTAGATAGTACACTACACCAGCTGTATCCAGACCACTGATAGACACTAGATAGTACACTACACCAGCTGTATCCAGACCACTAGATAGTACACTAGATAGTACACTACACCAGCTGTATCCAGACCACTAGATAGTACACTAGATAGTACACTACACCAGCTGTATCCAGACCACTAGATAGTACACTACACCAGCTGTATCCAGACCACTAGATAGTACACTAGATAGTACACTACACCAGCTGTATCCAGACCACTAGATAGTACACTAGATAGTACACTACACCAGCTGTATCCAGACCACTAGATAGTACACTACACCAGCTGTATCCAGACCACTAGATAGTACACTAGATAGTACACTACACCAGCTGTATCCAGACCACTAGATAGTACACTAGATAGTACACTACACCAGCTGTATCCAGACCACTAGATAGTACACTAGATAGTACACTACACCAGCTGTATCCAGACCACTAGATAGTACACTAGATAGTACACTACACCAGCTGTATCCAGACCACTAGATAGTACACTAGATAGTACACTACACCAGCTGTATCCAGACCACTAGATAGTACACTACACCAGCTGTATCCAGACCACTAGATAGTACACTACACCAGCTGTATCCAGACCACTAGATAGTACACTACACCAGCTGTATCCAGACCACTAGATAGTACACTAGATAGTACACTACACCAGCTGTATCCAGACCACTAGATAGTACACTAGATAGTACACTACACCAGCTGTATCCAGACCACTAGATAGTACACTAGATAGTACACTACACCAGCTGTATCCAGACCACTAGATAGTACACTAGATAGTACACTACACCAGCTGTATCCAGACCACTAGATAGTACACTACACCAGCTGTATCCAGACCACTAGATAGTACACTACACCAGCTGTATCCAGACCACTAGATAGTACACTAGATAGTACACTACACCAGCTGTATCCAGACCACTAGATAGTACACTACACCAGCTGTATCCAGACCACTAGATAGTACACTACACCAGCTGTATCCAGACCACTAGATAGTACACTAGATAGTACACTACACCAGCTGTATCCAGACCACTAGATAGTACACTAGATAGTACACTACACCAGCTGTATCCAGACCACTAGATAGTACACTAGATAGTACACTACACCAGCTGTATCCAGACCACTAGATAGTACACTAGATAGTACACTACACCAGCTGTATCCAGCCACTGTGTCACTAGATAGTACACTACACCAGCTGTATCCAGACCACTAGATAGTACACTAGATAGTACACTACACCAGCTGTATCCAGACCACTAGATAGTACACTAGATAGTACACTACACCAGCTGTATCCAGACCACTAGATAGTACACTACACCAGCTGTATCCAGACCACTAGATAGTACACTACACCAGCTGTATCCAGACCACTAGATAGTACACTAGATAGTACACTACACCAGCTGTATCCAGACCACTAGATAGTACACTAGATAGTACACTACACCAGCTGTATCCAGACCACTAGATAGTACACTAGATAGTACACTACACCAGCTGTATCCAGACCACTAGATAGTACACTACACCAGCTGTATCCAGACCACTAGATAGTACACTAGATAGTACACTACACCAGCTGTATCCAGACCACTAGATAGTACACTAGATAGTACACTACACCAGCTGTATCCAGACCACTAGATAGTACACTAGATAGTACACTACACCAGCTGTATCCAGACCACTAGATAGTACACTAGATAGTACACTACACCAGCTGTATCCAGACCACTAGATAGTACACTAGATAGTACACTACACCAGCTGTATCCAGACCACTAGATAGTACACTACACCAGCTGTATCCAGACCACTAGATAGTACACTAGATAGTACACTACACCAGCTGTATCCAGACCACTAGATAGTACACTAGATAGTACACTACACCAGCTGTATCCAGACCACTAGATAGTACACTAGATAGTACACTACACCAGCTGTATCCAGACCACTAGATAGTACACTACACCAGCTGTATCCAGACCACTAGATAGTACACTAGATAGTACACTACACCAGCTGTATCCAGACCACTAGATAGTACACTAGATAGTACACTACACCAGCTGTATCCAGACCACTAGATAGTACACTACACCAGCTGTATCCAGACCACTAGATAGTACACTACACCAGCTGTATCCAGACCACTAGATAGTACACTAGATAGTACACTACACCAGCTGTATCCAGACCACTAGATAGTACACTACACCAGCTGTATCCAGACCACTAGATAGTACACTACACCAGCTGTATCCAGACCACTAGATAGTACACTAGATAGTACACTACACCAGCTGTATCCAGACCACTAGATAGTACACTAGATAGTACACTACACCAGCTGTATCCAGACCACTAGATAGTACACTAGATAGTACACTACACCAGCTGTATCCAGACCACTAGATAGTACACTACACCAGCTGTATCCAGACCACTAGATAGTACACTAGATAGTACACTACACCAGCTGTATCCAGACCACTAGATAGTACACTAGATAGTACACTACACCAGCTGTATCCAGACCACTAGATAGTACACTAGATAGTACACTACACCAGCTGTATCCAGACCACTAGATAGTACACTACACCAGCTGTATCCAGACCACTAGATAGTACACTAGATAGTACACTACACCAGCTGTATCCAGACCACTAGATAGTACACTACACCAGCTGTATCCAGACCACTAGATAGTACACTACACCAGCTGTATCCAGACCACTAGATAGTACACTAGATAGTACACTACACCAGCTGTATCCAGACCACTAGATAGTACACTAGATAGTACACTACACCAGCTGTATCCAGACCACTAGATAGTACACTAGATAGTACACTACACCAGCTGTATCCAGACCACTAGATAGTACACTACACCAGCTGTATCCAGACCACTAGATAGTACACTAGATAGTACACTACACCAGCTGTATCCAGACCACTAGATAGTACACTAGATAGTACACTACACCAGCTGTATCCAGACCACTAGATAGTACACTAGATAGTACACTACACCAGCTGTATCCAGACCACTAGATAGTACACTACACCAGCTGTATCCAGACCACTAGATAGTACACTAGATAGTACACTACACCAGCTGTATCCAGACCACTAGATAGTACACTACACCAGCTGTATCCAGACCACTAGATAGTACACTAGATAGTACACTACACCAGCTGTATCCAGACCACTAGATAGTACACTAGATAGTACACTACACCAGCTGTATCCAGACCCACTAGATAGTACACTACACCAGCTGTATCCAGACCACTAGATAGTACACTAGATAGTACACTACACCAGCTGTATCCAGACCACTAGATAGTACACTACACCAGCTGTATCCAGACCACTAGATAGTACACTAGATAGTACACTACACCAGCTGTATCCAGACCACTAGATAGTACACTAGATAGTACACTACACCAGCTGTATCCAGACCACTAGATAGTACACTAGATAGTACACTACACCAGCTGTATCCAGACCACTAGATAGTACACTACACCAGCTGTATCCAGACCACTAGATAGTACACTAGATAGTACACTACACCAGCTGTATCCAGACCACTAGATAGTACACTAGATAGTACACTACACCAGCTGTATCCAGACCACTAGATAGTACACTAGATAGTACACTACACCAGCTGTATCCAGACCACTAGATAGTACACTACACCAGCTGTATCCAGACCACTGATAGTACACTAGATAGTACACTACACCAGCTGTATCCAGACCACTAGATAGTACACTAGATAGTACACTACACCAGCTGTATCCAGACCACTAGATAGTACACTAGATAGTACACTACACCAGCTGTATCCAGACCACTAGATAGTACACTACACCAGCTGTATCCAGACCACTAGATAGTACACTAGATAGTACACTACACCAGCTGTATCCAGACCACTAGATAGTACACTAGATAGTACACTACACCAGCTGTATCCAGACCACTAGATAGTACACTACACCAGCTGTATCCAGACCACTAGATAGTACACTACACCAGCTGTATCCAGACCACTAGATAGTACACTAGATAGTACACTACACCAGCTGTATCCAGACCACTAGATAGTACACTAGATAGTACACTACACCAGCTGTATCCAGACCACTAGATAGTACACTAGATAGTACACTACACCAGCTGTATCCAGACCACTAGATAGTACACTAGATAGTACACTACACCAGCTGTATCCAGACCACTAGATAGTACACTAGATAGTACACTACACCAGCTGTATCCAGACCACTAGATAGTACACTAGATAGTACACTACACCAGCTGTATCCAGACCACTAGATAGTACACTAGATAGTACACTACACCAGCTGTATCCAGACCACTAGATAGTACACTACACCAGCTGTATCCAGACCACTAGATAGTACACTACACCAGCTGTATCCAGACCACTAGATAGTACACTAGATAGTACACTACACCAGCTGTATCCAGACCACTAGATAGTACACTAGATAGTACACTACACCAGCTGTATCCAGACCACTAGATAGTACACTAGATAGTACACTACACCAGCTGTATCCAGACCACTAGATAGTACACTACACCAGCTGTATCCAGACCACTAGATAGTACACTAGATAGTACACTACACCAGCTGTATCCAGACCACTAGATAGTACACTAGATAGTACACTACACCAGCTGTATCCAGACCACTAGATAGTACACTAGATAGTACACTACACCAGCTGTATCCAGACCACTAGATAGTACACTAGATAGTACACTAGATAGTACACTACACCAGCTGTATCCAGACCACTAGATAGTACACTAGATAGTACACTACACCAGCTGTATCCAGACCACTAGATAGTACACTAGATAGTACACTACACCAGCTGTATCCAGACCACTAGATAGTACACTACACCAGCTGTATCCAGACCACTAGATAGTACACTACACCAGCTGTATCCAGACCACTAGATAGTACACTAGATAGTACACTACACCAGCTGTATCCAGACCACTAGATAGTACACTAGATAGTACACTACACCAGCTGTATCCAGACCACTAGATAGTACACTAGATAGTACACTACACCAGCTGTATCCAGACCACTAGATAGTACACTAGATAGTACACTACACCAGCTGTATCCAGACCACTAGATAGTACACTAGATAGTACACTACACCAGCTGTATCCAGACCACTAGATAGTACACTACACCAGCTGTATCCAGACCACTAGATAGTACACTAGATAGTACACTACACCAGCTGTATCCAGACCACTAGATAGTACACTAGATAGTACACTACACCAGCTGTATCCAGACCACTAGATAGTACACTACACCAGCTGTATCCAGACCACTAGATAGTACACTAGATAGTACACTACACCAGCTGTATCCAGACCACTAGATAGTACACTAGATAGTACACTACACCAGCTGTATCCAGACCACTAGATAGTACACTAGATAGTACACTACACCAGCTGTATCCAGACCACTAGATAGTACACTACACCAGCTGTATCCAGACCACTAGATAGTACACTAGATAGTACACTACACCAGCTGTATCCAGACCACTAGATAGTACACTAGATAGTACACTACACCAGCTGTATCCAGACCACTAGATAGTACACTAGATAGTACACTACACCAGCTGTATCCAGACCACTAGATAGTACACTACACCAGCTGTATCCAGACCACTAGATAGTACACTAGATAGTACACTACACCAGCTGTATCCAGACCACTAGATAGTACACTACACCAGCTGTATCCAGACCACTAGATAGTACACTACACCAGCTGTATCCAGACCACTAGATAGTACACTAGATAGTACACTACACCAGCTGTATCCAGACCACTAGATAGTACACTAGATAGTACACTAGATAGTACACTACACCAGCTGTATCCAGACCACTAGATAGTACACTAGATAGTACACTACACCAGCTGTATCCAGACCACTAGATAGTACACTAGATAGTACACTACACCAGCTGTATCCAGACCACTAGATAGTACACTACACCAGCTGTATCCAGACCACTAGATAGTACACTAGATAGTACACTACACCAGCTGTATCCAGACCACTAGATAGTACACTACACCAGCTGTATCCAGACCACTAGATAGTACACTAGATAGTACACTACACCAGCTGTATCCAGACCACTAGATAGTACACTAGATAGTACACTACACCAGCTGTATCCAGACCACTAGATAGTACACTACACCAGCTGTATCCAGACCACTAGATAGTACACTAGATAGTACACTACACCAGCTGTATCCAGACCACTAGATAGTACACTAGATAGTACACTACACCAGCTGTATCCAGACCACTAGATAGTACACTACACCAGCTGTATCCAGACCACTAGATAGTACACTAGATAGTACACTACACCAGCTGTATCCAGACCACTAGATAGTACACTAGATAGTACACTACACCAGCTGTATCCAGACCACTAGATAGTACACTAGATAGTACACTACACCAGCTGTATCCAGACCACTAGATAGTACACTACACCAGCTGTATCCAGACCACTAGATAGTACACTACACCAGCTGTATCCAGACCACTAGATAGTACACTACACCAGCTGTATCCAGACCACTAGATAGTACACTAGATAGTACACTACACCAGCTGTATCCAGACCACTAGATAGTACACTACACCAGCTGTATCCAGACCACTAGATAGTACACTAGATAGTACACTACACCAGCTGTATCCAGACCACTAGATAGTACACTACACCAGCTGTATCCAGACCACTAGATAGTACACTAGATAGTACACTACACCAGCTGTATCCAGACCACTAGATAGTACACTACACCAGCTGTATCCAGACCACTAGATAGTACACTAGATAGTACACTACACCAGCTGTATCCAGACCACTAGATAGTACACTAGATAGTACACTACACCAGCTGTATCCAGACCACTAGATAGTACACTAGATAGTACACTACACCAGCTGTATCCAGACCACTAGATAGTACACTACACCAGCTGTATCCAGACCACTAGATAGTACACTAGATAGTACACTACACCAGCTGTATCCAGACCACTAGATAGTACACTAGATAGTACACTACACCAGCTGTATCCAGACCACTAGATAGTACACTAGATAGTACACTACACCAGCTGTATCCAGACCACTAGATAGTACACTAGATAGTACACTACACCAGCTGTATCCAGACCACTAGATAGTACACTAGATAGTACACTACACCAGCTGTATCCAGACCACTAGATAGTACACTACACCAGCTGTATCCAGACCACTAGATAGTACACTAGATAGTACACTACACCAGCTGTATCCAGACCACTAGATAGTACACTAGATAGTACACTACACCAGCTGTATCCAGACCACTAGATAGTACACTAGATAGTACACTACACCAGCTGTATCCAGACCACTAGATAGTACACTAGATAGTACACTACACCAGCTGTATCCAGACCACTAGATAGTACACTACACCAGCTGTATCCAGACCACTAGATAGTACACTAGATAGTACACTACACCAGCTGTATCCAGACCACTAGATAGTACACTACACCAGCTGTATCCAGACCACTAGATAGTACACTAGATAGTACACTACACCAGCTGTATCCAGACCACTAGATAGTACACTAGATAGTACACTACACCAGCTGTATCCAGACCACTAGATAGTACACTAGATAGTACACTACACCAGCTGTATCCAGACCACTAGATAGTACACTACACCAGCTGTATCCAGACCACTAGATAGTACACTAGATAGTACACTACACCAGCTGTATCCAGACCACTAGATAGTACACTACACCAGCTGTATCCAGACCACTAGATAGTACACTAGATAGTACACTACACCAGCTGTATCCAGACCACTAGATAGTACACTAGATAGTACACTACACCAGCTGTATCCAGACCACTAGATAGTACACTACACCAGCTGTATCCAGACCACTAGATAGTACACTAGATAGTACACTACACCAGCTGTATCCAGACCACTAGATAGTACACTAGATAGTACACTACACCAGCTGTATCCAGACCACTAGATAGTACACTACAC
>NC_074687.1:870724-960724 GCF_029448725.1 Salvelinus fontinalis | reverse complement strand
AGAGACAAAGAGAGAAGAGAAAGAGAGCAAGAGAAAGATAAATAAATGTTACCAGTCAGACCAGGGAGTGGGCTAGGCTTTATCAGGTTACTCATTTAACAAGAGAATGCAGAGTCTAACACAGCTTCTACCCAGCTACTACCCAGCTACTACCCAGCTACTACCCAGCTACTAAAAAACTGCTACTACCCAGCTACTACACAGCTACTAAAAAACTGCTACTACCCAGCTACTACCCAGCTACTACACAGCTACTAAAAAACTGCTACTACCCAGCTTCTACACAGCTACTACACAGCTACTAAAAAACTGCTACTACCCAGCTACTACCCAGCTTCTACACAGCTACTAAAAAACTGCTACTACCCAGCTACTACACAGCTACTAAAAAACTGCTACCCCCGCTGCTAACCCGGCTGCTAACCCGGCTGCTAACCAGGCTGCTAACCAGGCTACTAACCAGGCTGCTAACCAGGCTGCTAACCAGACTGCTAACCAGACTACTAACCAGGCTACTAGCCAGACTACTAACCAGGCTGATAACCAGGCTACTAACCAGGCTACTAACCCGGCTGCTAAACAGGCTGCTAACCAGGCTACTAACCAGGCTACTAACCAGGCTGCTAACCAGGCTGCTAACCAGACTGCTAACCAGACTACTAACCAGGCTACTAACCAGACTACTAACCAGGCTACTAACCAGACTACTAACCAGGCTACTAACCAGACTACTAACCAGGCTACTAACCAGGCTACTAACCAGGCTGCTAACCAACCTGCTAACCAGACTACTAACCAGACTACTAACCAGACTACTAACCATGCTGCTAACCAGGCTGCTAACCAGGCTACTAACCAGGCTACTAACCAGACTACTAACCAGGCTACTAACCAGGCTACTAACCAGACTACTAACCAGACTACTAACCATGCTGCTAACCAGGCTGCTAACCAGGCTACTAACCAGGCTACTAACCAGGCTACTAACCAGACTACTAACCAGGCTACTAACCAGCTACTACCCAGCATTCCAGCATTCCTACTTCAAAGACAGAGAACTGTCTTCGGAAAGTATTCAGACCCCTTAACTTTTTCCAGATGTATAATCATTTGTGTCGAGGCACAGATCTGGGGAAGGGTACCAAAACATTTCTGCAGCATTGAAGGTCCCCAACAACACAGTGGCCTCCATCATTCTGAAATGGAAGAAGTTAGGAACCACCAAGACTCTTCCTAGAGCTGGCCGCCCGGCCAAACAGAGCAATTTGGGGAGAAGGGCTTTGGTCAGGGAGGTGACCAAGAACCCGATGGTCACTCTGACAGAGCTCTAGAGTAATCCACCAATTAGACCTTTATGGTAGAGTGGCCAGACGGAAGCCACTCCTCAGTAAAAAGAACATGACAGCCCGCTTGGAGTTTGCCAAAAGCCACTTAAAGACTCTCAGACCATGAGAAACAACATTCTCTGGTTTGATGAAACCAAGACTGATTGGCCTGAATGCCAAGTGTCACGTCTGGAGGAAACCTGGCACCATCCCTGCAGTGAAGCATGGTGCTGGCAGCATCATGCTGTGGGGTTGTTAACTAAAAGAGATTAGAGTCTTTCCATTGTCTTCTCTTTAGAGCAATAGCCATTTGCTTTCCAAAATATGTATTTTGAAATATTGCGATATGTCTGGCTGGGCCTCTCTTCTTTTCACTGACAGTCGCAACTCAACAATCATCTATTTGTATTTACTATGGATGCCCATAAGCTGTTACCAAGGCAGCAGCTACTCTTCCTGGGGTTTATTATGGATCCCCATTAGTTCCTGCCAAGGCAGCAGCTACTCTTCCTGGGGTTTATTATGGATCCCCATTAGTTCCTGCCAAGGCAGCAGCTACTCTTCCTGGGGTTTATTATGGATCCCCATTAGTTCCTGCCAAGGCAGCAGCTACTCTTCCTGGGGTTTATTATGGATCCTCATTAGTTCCTGTCAAGGCAGCAGCTACTCTTCCTGGGGTTTATTATGGATCCCCATTAGTTCCTGCCAAGGCATCAGCTACTCTTCCTGGGGTTTATTAAGGATCCCCATTAGTTCCTGCCAAGGCAGCAGCTCCTCTTCCTGGGGTTTAGTATGGATCACCATTAGTTCCTGCCAAGGCAGCAGCTACTCTTCCTGGGGTTTATTATGGATCCCCATTAGTTCCTGCCAAGGCAGCAGCTACTCTTCCTGGGGTTTATTATGGATCCCCATTAGTTCCTGGGGTTTATTATGGATCCTCATTAGTTCCTGCCAAGGCAGCAGCTACTCTTCCTGGGGTTTATTATGGATCCCCATTAGTTCCTGGGGTTTATTATGGATCCCCATTAGTTCCTGGGGTTTATTATGGATCCTCATTAGTTCCTGCCAAGACAGCAGCTACTCTTCCTGGGGTTTATTATGGATCCCCATTAGCTAATTCCAAGGCAGCAGCTCCTCTTCCTGGGGTTTATTATGGATCCCCATTAGTTCCTGCCAAGGCAGCAGCTACTCTTCCTGGGGTTTATTATGGATCCCCATTAGTTCCTGGGGTTTATTATGGATCCCCATTAGTTCCTGCCAAGGCAGCAGCTACTCTTCCTGGGGTTTATTATGGGTCCCCATTAGTTCCTGCCAAGGCAGCAGCTCCTCTTCCTGGGGTTTATTATGGGTCCCCATTTAGTTCCTACCAAGGCAGCAGCTACTCTTCCTGGGGTTTATTATGGATCCCCATTAGTTCCTGCCAAGTCAGCAGCTACTCTTCCTGGGGTTTATTATGGATCCCCATTAGTTCCTGCCAAGGCAGCAGCTACTCTTCCTGGGGTTTATTATGGATCCCCATTAGTTCCTGCCAAGGCAGCAGCTACTCTTCCTGGGGTTTATTATGGATCCCCATTAGCTAATTCCAAGGCAGCAGCTACTCTTCCTGGGGTTTATTATGGATCCCCATTAGCTAATTCCAAAGCAGCAGCTACTCTTCCTGGGGTTTATTATGTATCCCCATTAGTTCCTGCCAAGGCAGCAGCTACTCTTCCTGGGGTTTATTATGGATCCCCATTAGCTAATTCCAAGGCAGCACCTACTCTTCCTGGGGTCCAGCAACATAAAAAGCAGTTTATACATTTTTAAAACCAATACAATACATTCATAACAGATTTCACAACATATGAAGTGTGATGTCCTCAGAGCTCTAGTCTTCTACCACACATCTATAACACAAACTCCATGTGTAGGTGTGTATAGTGGGTATGGTGTGTTAGTATGCATGGGTCTGGGTATTATGGTACTGCTTCCTAAATAGCTCATGGTGCATTCCTAGTTAAAACAATACAGCCAATGGAGACGGTAATGATCCTCTATGGCCAAACCATGCTTTAGTAGCCCATTGTGAATGACTGTACGTATCGCTGTATAGACAGGAGTAGACTAATGAGGATATATAATTGACTTTAGGGAAAGCTCCCCTAGCCTTATGGACGCGCCGGGGATGCTCTCATCCATACCCTTTACCACATCATTTAACACCAAGGTTGCAGCAGACATGGTGCGATGACCCGGCCTGAAATCAGACTGGTGAACACTTAGAAGACAATTTCGAACAGAGGGCGATAATTATTTAGGTGGATGGGTTCACCATCGAGGGAGCACCTGGGCCTCCTTCCAGCAGCACAAACCCAGACACGCTCCTCATCTGGCTCATCCCAGGAGGAGCAGCATGAGGGTAGTCTCCTCTGACACCAGAGGATGTGGGAACATTACGTAACAGAGGTCAGATGTAATCAACCTTGGACTTCTACTCTCTCCTTTCTCCAGCCAACCGTGGTTATCTAATACAACCTGATTCCACCGAGCAGAGCTTTGATTGGATTGGTTCGGGTGATTAAAGGACTGTGGCTCTCTTTGACTGTCAGACGTTCAGACTCCCGACTTCCTCATCAACACTTTGCGGCTGAGCCTTTGTTGCTTCTAGACATTTTCACTTGACAGTAACACTTACAGTTGACCTGGGGGCAGCTCTAGCAGGGCAGAAATTTGACGAAATGACTTGTTGGAAAGATGGCATCCTATGACAGTGACATGTTGAAAGTCACTGAGCTCTTCAGGAAGGCCATTCTACTGCCAATGTTTGTCTATGGAGATTGCATGGCTGTGTGCTCAATTTGATGTACCTGTCAGCAACGGGTGTGGCTGAAATAGCCGAATCTACTAATTTGAAGGGGTGTCCACATACTTTTGTGTATATAGTGTATCCATTCAGAATATGATGTGACAGCACAAACATTCCTGATCTACACAGCAACACAACCGGTGTGATGACCAGTGTGATAACCAGTGTGATAACCGGTGTGATAACCAGTGTGATAACCGGTGTGATAACCGGTGTGATAACCAGTGTGATAACCAGTGTGATAACCAGTGTGATAACCAGTGTGACAACCGGTGTGATAACCGGTGTGATAACCAGTGTGACAACCGGTGTGATAACCGGTGTGATAACCGGTGTGATAACCAGTGTGACAACCGGTGTGATAACCGGTGTGATAACCAGTGTGACAACCAGTGTGATAACCGGTGTGACAACCAGTGTGATAACCGGTGTGACAACCAGTGTGATAACCGGTGTGACAACCAGTGTGATAACCGGTGTGATAACCAGTGTGACGACCGGTGGTACGACCGGTGTGATAACCAGTGTGATAACCAGTGTGATAACCAGTGTGATAACCGGTTTCCCGTTGATTCAACGTCATCACATTACATTTTTTGTTGTTGAAATGACGTAGAAACAAGGTTGATTGAACCAGTTTTTGGCCAGTGGGAAGTGAAGGATTACACTAACTCCCTCACAGAGACTCAGTGGGAAGTGAAGGATTACACTAACTCCCTCACAGAGACTCAGTGGGAAGTGAAGGATTACACTAACTCCCTCACAGAGACTCAGTGGGAAGTGAAGGATAACACTAACTCCCTCACAGAGACTCAGTGGGAAGTGAAGGATTACACTAACTCCCTCACAGAGACTCAGTGGGAAGTGAAGGATTACACTAACTCCCTCACAGAGACTCAGTGGGAAGTGAAGGATTACACTAACTCCCTCACAGAGACTCAGTGGGAAGTGAAGGATTACACTAACTCCCTCACAGAGACTCAGTGGGAAGTGAAGGATTACACTAACTCCCTCACAGAGACTCAGTGGGAAGTGAAGGATTACACTAACTCCCTCACAGAGACTCAGTGGGAAGTGAAGGATTACACTAACTCCCTCACAGAGACTCAGTGGGAAGTGAAGGATTACACTAACTCCCTCACAGAGACTCAGTGGAATCCAGAGATGGCTGAACGATAACACATTTTGGTGTTACATGTACTCTTATAGGGAGTGTCGTATTCATTAGATGTTACAGTAAAATGTGTGAGTCTGGTGATCTAGATTTTAGTGTAAAATTTGTGAGTCTGTTGATCTAGATTTTACTGTAAAATTTGTGAGTCTGTTGATCTAGATTTTACTGTAAAATTTGTGAGTCTGGTGATCTAGATTTTAGTGTAAAATTTGTGAGTCTGGTGATCTAGATTTTACTGTAAAATTTGTGAGTCTGTTGATCTAGATTTTACTGTAAAATTTGTGAGTCTGTTGATCTAGATTTTACTGTAAAATTTGTGAGTCTGGTGATCTAGATTTTACTGTAAAATTTGTGAGTCTGGTGATCTAGATTTTACTGTAAAATTTGTGAGTCTGGTGATCTAGATTTTAGTGTAAAATGTGTGTCTGGTGATCTAGATTTTACTGTAAAATGTGTGTCTGGTGATCTAGATTTTACTGTAAAATGTGTGTCTGGTGATCTAGATTTTACTGTAAAATGTGTGTCTGGTGATCTAGGTTTTTGTTGATGCTCTTTTGAACCCTTTAATGTGCATCTGTGTGGTGCTGCCTGGGGGAGACAGACAGTTGGGTTCTGGGATCTGTCACATCCTCTCAGTCCCAAAAGCTGAACCCTAAAACTCATTAGCTGGAGTCACTAGATGAACACACCAAGTCCTGTCCACTATCCAGACTGCCCACTACTCACTGCCTCCCTCCTGGCCTGTCTGCTGCCAGGTACTGCCGTCCTGTTCTGCCCACTACTCACTACCTCCCTCCTGGCCTGTCTGCTGCCAGGTACTGCTGTCCTGTTCTGCCTCCCTCCTGGCCTGTCTGCTGCCAGGTACTGCTGTCCTGTTCTCCCCACTACTCACTACCTCCCTCCTGGCCTGTCTGCTGCCAGGTACTGCTGTCCTGTTCTGCCTCCCTCCTGGCCTGTCTGCTGCCAGGTACTGCTGTCCTGTTCTCCCCACTACTCACTACCTCCCTCCTGGCCTGTCTGCTGCCAGGTACTGCTGTCCTGTTCTGCCCACTACTCACTACCTCCCTCCGTCTGCTGCCAGGTACTGCTGTCCTGTTCTGCCCACTACTCACTACCTCCCTCCTGGCCTGTCTGCTGCCAGGTACTGCTGTCCTGTTCTGCCTCCCTCCTGGCCTGTCTGCTGCCAGGTACTGCTGTCCTGTTCTGCCCACTACTCACTACCTCCCTCCTGGCCTGTCTGCTGCCAGGTACTGCTGTCCTGTTCTGCCCACTACTCACTACCTCCCTCCGTCTGCTGCCAGGTACTGCTGTCCTGTTCTGCCCACTACTCACTACCTCCCTCCGTCTGCTGCCAGGTACTGCTGTCCTGTTCTGCCTACTACTCACTACCTCCCTCCCTCCGTCTGCTGCCAGGTACTGCTGTCCTGTTCTGCCTACTACCTCCCTCCTGGCCTGTCTGCTGCCAGGTACTGCTGTCCTGGAGCATCCTGTTCTTCTGGGTGGGTGTATTTGAGGTGAAGAGAGATTTATGTGAACAGGGGCCTCTCTCCTTGTGTTCTTGTCTCTCTGCATACACACATCCTGACAGATGAAAACCTCATTTAGGCACACTCATGCTCCTCAGCCAGTGCTTTTTTACTGAACCACTTCCAGTCACAATTTGATCTATTTTGGGCCAGCCACTTTTTTTTTTTTTTTTTTTTTTTAATTTTTATCCCATTTTCTCCCCAATTTTCGTGGTATCCAATCGCTAGTAATTACTATCTTATCTCATCGCTACAACTCCCGTACGGGCTCGGGAGAGACGAAGGTCGAAAGCCATGCGTCCTCCGAAGCACAACCCAACCAAGCCGCACTGCTCTTTAACACAGCGCGCCTCCAACCCGGAAGCCAGCCGCACCAGTGTGTCGGAGGAAACACCGTGCACCTGCCCCCCTTGGTTAGCTCGCACTGCGCCCGGCCCGCCACAGGAGTCGCTGGAGCGCGATGAGACAAGGATATCCCTACCGGCCAAACCCTCCCTAACCCGGACGACGCTAGCCCAATTGTGCGTCGCCCCACGGACCTCCCGGTCGCGGCCGGCTGCGACAGAACCTGGGCGCGAACCCAGAGACTCTGGTGGCGCAGTTAGCACTGCGATGCAGTGCCCTAGACCACTGCGCCACCCGGGAGGCCTTGGGCCAGCCACTCTTAAATAGTACCCGTGCCAGTACAGGTGAAACACCTTCCCACTAACGAGATGGCAACCAGCACAGGTGTAACACATACTGACTAACAAGGTGATGCCAATCGGTACTAACGAGCTATTCAAAACATAAATGGAAAAACCAAAACCTATAACATTATTCAAGTGTATATTAATGTGTATAGTGCATATTGATGTATATATTGATGTATATATTGATGTATATAGTGATGTGCATATTGATGTATATAGTGATGTGTATATAGGGAAGTGTATATAGGGAAGTGTATAGCGATGTGTAAAGTGATGTATATATTGATGTGTATATTCATGTGTATATAGTGATGTATATAGTGATGTATATAGTGATGTGTATAGCGAAAATAAAGAGACCTTGGTCTCAGCATTGACTCCCTGTCTAAATAAAGACACCTTGGTCTCAGCATTGACTCCCTGTCTAAATAGAGACACCTTGGTCTCAGCATTGACTCCCTGTCTAAATAAAGACACCTTGGTCTCAGCATTGACTCCCTGTCTAAAGACACCTTGGTCTCTGCATTGACTCCCTGTCTAAATAAAGACACCTTGGTCTCGGCATTGACTCCCTGTCTAAATAGAGACACCTTGGTCTCAGCATTGACTCCCTGTCTAAATAAAGACACCTTGGTCTCGGCATTGACTCCCTGTCTAAATAAAGACACCTTGGTCTCAGCATTGACTCCCTGTCTAAATAAAGACACCTTGGTCTCGGCATTGACTCCCTGTCTAAATAAAGACACCTTGGTCTCTGCATTGACTCCCTGTCTAAATAAAGAGACCTTGGTCTCAGCATTGACTCCCTGTCTAAATAAAGAGACCCTGGTCTCAGCATTGACTCCCTGTCTAAATAAAGAGACCCTGGTCTCAGCATTGACTCCCTGTCTAAATAATGACACCTGGTCTCAGCATTGACTCCCTGTCTAAATAAAGACACCCTGGTCTCAGCATTGACTCCCTGTCTAAATAAAGACACCCTGGTCTCAGCATTGACTCCCTGTCTAAATAAAGACACCTTGGTCTCAGCATTGACTCCCTGTCTAAATAAAGACACCCTGGTCTCAGCATTGACTCCCTGTCTAAATAAAGACACCTTGGTCTCAGCATTGACTCCCTGTCTAAATAAAGACACCCTGGTCTCAGCATTGACTCCCTGTCTAAAGACACCTTGGTCTCAGCATTGACTCCCTGTCTAAATAGAGACACCTTGGTCTCAGCATTGACTCCCTGTCTAAATAAAGACACCTTGGTCTCAGCATTGACTCCCTGTCTAAATAAAGACACCTTGGTCTCAGCATTGACTCCCTGTCTAAATAAAGACGCCTTGGTCTCAGCATTGACTCCCTGTCTAAATAGAGACACCTTGGTCTCAGCATTGACTCCCTGTCTAAATAAAGACACCTTGGTTTCAGCATTGACTCCCTGTCTAAATAAAGACACCTTGGTCTCAGCATTGACTCCCTGTCTAAATAAAGACGCCTTGGTCTCAGCATTGACTCCCTGTCTAAATAGAGACACCTTGGTCTCAGCATTGACTCCCTGTCTAAATAAAGACACCTTGGTTTCAGCATTGACTCCCTGTCTAAATAAAGACACCTTGGTCTCAGCATTGACTCCCTGTCTAAATAAAGACACCTTGGTTTCAGCATTGACTCCCTGTCTAAATAAAGAGACCTTGGTCTCAGCATTGACTCCCTGTCTAAATAGAGACACCTTGGTCTCAGCATTGACTCCCTGTCTAAATAAAGACACCTTGGTCTCAGCATTGACTCCCTGTCTAAATAAAGACACCTTGGTCTCTGCATTGACTCCCTGTCTAAATAAAGAGACCTTGGTCTCAGCATTGACTCCCTGTCTAAATAAAGAGACCTTGGTCTCAGCATTGACTCCCTGTCTAAATAAAGACACCTTGGTCTCAGCATTGACTCCCTGTCTAAATAAAGACACCCTGGTCTCAGCATTGACTCCCTGTCTAAATAAAGACACCTTGGTCTCAGCATTGACTCCCTGTCTAAATAAAGACACCCTGGTCTCAGCATTGACTCCCTGTCTAAAGACACCTTGGTCTCAGCATTGACTCCCTGTCTAAATAGAGACACCTTGGTCTCAGCATTGACTCCCTGTCTAAATAAAGACACCTTGGTCTCTGCATTGACTCCCTGTCTAAATAAAGACACCTTGGTCTCAGCATTGACTCCCTGTCTAAATAAAGACACCTTGGTCTCAGCATTGACTCCCTGTCTAAATAAAGACACCTTGGTTTCAGCATTGACTCCCTGTCTAAATAAAGAGACCTTGGTCTCAGCATTGACTCCCTGTCTAAATAAAGACACCTTGGTCTCAGCATTGACTCCCTGTCTAAATAAAGGTTCAATGAAAGAAATAGGTGTTGATTGTCGCCCCGGTGCTTTCATCACGCAGGGCTGGACATGGGGTGAAAGGTTAGAGGGGATGTTAAGTGCTGACACTGGGCCACGGGGAGCAAGGGTAAGGGTTAGAGGGGATGTTAAGTGCTGACACTGGGCCACGGGGAGCAAGGGTAAGGGTTAGAGGGGATGTTAAGTGCTGACACTGGGCCACGGGGAGCAAGGGTAAGGGTTAGAGGGGATGTTAAATGCTGACACTGGGCCACGGGGAGCACGGGTAAGGGTTAGTCGGGATGTTAAGTGCTGACACTGGGCCACGGGGAGCACGGGTAAGGGTTAGAGGGGATGTTAAGTGCTGACACTGGGCCACGGGGAGCAAGGGTAAGGGTTAGAGGGGGTGTTAAGTGCTGACACTGGGCCACGGGGAGCAAGGGTAAGGGTTAGAGGGGATGTTAAGTGCTGACACTGGGCCACGGGGGAGCAAGGGTAAGGGTTAGAGGGGATGTTAAGTGCTGACACTGGGCCACGGGGAGCAAGGGTAAGGGTTAGAGGGGATGTTAAGTGCTGACACTGGGCCACGGGGAGCAAGGGTAAGGGTTAGAGGGGATGTTAAGTGCTGACACTGGGCCACGGGGAGCAAGGGTAAGGGTTAGAGGGGATGTTAAGTGCTGACACTGGGCCACGGGGAGCACGGGTAAGGGTTAGAGGGGGTGTTAAGTGCTGACACTGGGCCACGGGGAGCAAGGGTAAGGGTTAGAGGGGATGTTAAGTGCTGACACTGGGCCACGGGGGAGCAAGGGTAGGGGTTAGAGGGGATGTTAAGTGCTGACACTGGGCCACAGGGAACAAGGGTAGGGGTTAGAGGGGATGTTAAGTGCTGACACTGGGCCACAGGGAACAAGGGTAGGGGTTAGAGGGGATGTTAAGTGCTGACACTGGGCCACAGGGAACAAGGGTAGGGGTTAGAGGGGATGGGGTGGAAGACAGAATAGGACGACGAGTGAGAAGGGAGGAGTTTAACAATAGGGCCGTAGTAGTTCAGGGGTCATAATGACATCACAGGGGTCGTCAGTGTGTACTTAGACATGACACATCACACCCTGGCAGGAAATGCATAGGGGAAAGAGACCAGGACTCTGGTTTTGTCAGAGTTCAAAGGGTAGACTTCAGATACATTCTCTCTGTTTCCCATGTGGGGCTGGGCGGTCTCCTTTCATGCCTAGTGACATAAGTAGGCGTATGCCCCTACCAGTTATAGGTAACAATGTCTGCCATTAGAAGGTTGATGGACCATGGGGAAGGTGACGCCATCATTCACCATGAGATAGACTGCCTGGTCTATGGGCTGATGAGATCAACAGGGCTGGACTTAAGATAGGAGGCTCGTCCTTGTGCCTTAAACAACAGAGATTTAGAAGTGTGTGACATGTGGACATGTAGTAAACTTGTTTTAAGTTGTCCTTTCCCAAGGACAGACAGTCCAGCTGCATCCTGCGGTCGAGCGAGCCCAGCCCAGAGCTCAGCCGTCGAGCTATCCCAGCCCAGCCCAGAGCTCAGCCGTCGAGCTATCCCAGCCCAGCCCAGAGCTCAGCCGTCGAGCGATCCCAGCCCAGAGCTCAGCCGTCGAGCTATCCCAGCCCAGAGCTCAGCCGTCGAGCTATCCCAGCCCAGAGCTCAGCCGTCGAGCGATCCCAGCCCAGAGCTCAGCCGTCGAGCTATCCCAGCCCAGAGCTCAGCCGTCGAGCGATCCCAGCCCAGAGCTCAGCCGTCGAGCTATCCCAGCCCAGAGCTCAGCCGTCGAGCTATCCCAGCCCAGAGCTCAGCCGTCGGGCTATCCCAGCCCAGAGCTCAGCCGTCGAGCTATCCCAGCCCAGAGCTCAGCCGTCGAGCTATCCCAGCCCAGAGCTCAGCCGTCGAGCTATCCCAGCCCAGAGCTCAGCCGTCGAGCTATCCCAGCCCAGAGCTCAGCCGTCGGGCTATCCCAGCCCAGAGCAGAGTGTAACGGATGTGAAATGGCTAGCTAGGTACTGTTGTTGATGTGTGCAGAAGGTCCCTGGTTCGCGCCCGAGGTCGGGGCGAGGGGACGTACTAAAGTTATACTGTTACAAGAGCTCAGCCGTCGAGCTATCCCAGCTCAGATCAGAGCTCAGCAGTCGAGCTATCCCAGCCCAGAGCTCAGCCGTCAAGCTATCCCAGCCCAGCCCAGAGCAGAGCTCAGCAGTCAAGCTATCCCAGCCCAGAGCAGAGCTCAGCAGTCAAGCTATCCAGCCCAGAGCAGAGCTCAGCAGTCGAGCTATCCCAGCTCAGATCAGAGCTCAGCAGTCGAGCTATCCCAGCCCAGAGCTCAGCCGTCAAGCTATCCCAGCCCAGCCCAGAGCAGAGCTCAGCAGTCAAGCTATCCCAGCCCAGAGCAGAGCTCAGCAGTCAAGCTATCCCAGCCCAGAGCAGAGCTCAGCAGTCGAGCTATCCCAGCCCAGAGCAGAGCTCAGCAGTCGAGCTATCCCAGCCCAGAGCAGAGCTCAGCAGTCAAGCTATCCCAGCCCAGAGCAGAGCTCAGCAGTCAAGCTATCCCAGCCCAGAGCAGAGCTCAGCCGTCAAGCTATCCCAGCCCAGAGCAGAGCTCAGCAGTCGAGCTATCCCAGCCCAGAGCAGAGCTCAGCAGTCGAGCTATCCCAGCCCAGAGCAGAGCTCAGCAGTCGAGCTATCCCAGCCCAGAGCAGAGCTCAGCAGTCGAGCTATCCCAGCCCAGAGCAGAGCTCAGCAGTCGAGCTATCCCAGCCCAGAGCAGAGCTCAGCAGTCGAGCTATCCCAGCCCAGAGCAGAGCTCAGCAGTCGAGCTATCCCAGCCCAGAGCAGAGCTCAGCAGTCGAGCTATCCCAGCCCAGAGCAGAGCTCAGCAGTCGAGCTATCCCAGCCCAGAGCAGAGCTCAGCAGTCGAGCTATCCCAGCCCAGAGCAGAGCTCAGCAGTCAAGCTATCCCAGCCCAGAGCAGAGCTCAGGATGCCTATTGTGTCTGGCTGTGTCCCACTGCTGCTACTGCTATTACTTACTACTAGGCTATAACACATATCCTGCTGCATAAAGTACTGTAAACCATATGCTAGCGTCTCACCCTTTACGAGCGAAATAAGCCATTATTGTTTGTTTTTAATTTGCAGCAGAAGAGGACCGCTGTAAAACACAATACAAAACCTCCGCGACAGAAAAAGTGCTCACTGCTCGTAAAGATGTAACAAAGACGCTCCCGGTTCATGCAGTCACTTTGAAATGAAACAACGTTTCGAAGCTGCTACAATGCCTCGAAATATTTTGTTCAGACTTTTATCTTACCTTCACAAAGAAAGAATCCATTTCAAATAAACGATCCTCCACAAAACTCTTCTAATCGTATATTCCAGGTACCACAGTAGCGCTAAAGCGGAATATGTAATCCCAGATGACTTCCCCTCCCGAGCTGACGTCAAGACGAGAGAAGTTCCATTCGCACTCTTTCTTCTCAAAACGGGAATCCAGATCAGGTAAACCACGAATTCCTATTAACGTCCCAGTAAAAAAGCAGTTGTTAACTGGATTTAAAACACGTCAAAACAAATCAACAGCCGGTCCGTCTGGGATAGGGCGCAGCCGCGTCCCGTGTACCGTGTCTGTGTAACCGGTATGAATGAGGACGGCGTATTGAGCTCTGTCATTGGAGGCGGAGCTTGAAGCGGTAGACCCCATGGTGCACGCCCTCATTGGAACAATGTAACAGCAGTATCTACTGCACAATTTGTTTTCAGCATTTTAATGTATATTATTAGTAGTTTAGTAGGTTGTAGTTATATACAGTAGTAGTTCTTATGTTATCAATCACATCACACTAAGATACATGTAAAAAGGGTCCTGATTGCTGAAGCATATATTGTTCAAGGGTCAGGGTTATTCAATCAGGGTTATCCAGGGTCAGGGTTATTCAATCAGGGTTATCCAGGGTCAGGATTATCCAGGGTCACGGTTATCCAGGGTCACGGTTATCCACGGTCAGGGTTATCCACGGTCAGGGTTATCCAGGGTCGGGGTTATCCAGGGTCGGGTTTATCCAGGGTCGGGGTTATCCAGGGTCGGGGTTATCCAGGGTCGGGGTTATCCAGGGTCAGGTTTATCCAGGGTCAGGGTTATCCAGGGTCAGGTTTATCCAGGGTCGGGGTTATCCAGGGTCGGGTTTATCCAGGGTCGGGGTTATCCAGGGTCGGGGTTATCCAGGGTCGGGGTTATCCAGGGTCGGGGTTATCCAGGGTCGGGTTTATCCAGGGTCGGGGTTATCCAGGGTCGGGGTTATCCAGGGTCGGGGTTATCCAGGGTCAGGTTTATCCAGGGTCAGGGTTATCCAGGGTCAGGTTTATCCAGGGTCAGGGTTATCCAGGGTCAGGGTTATCCAGGGGCAGGTTTATCCAGAGGCAGGTTTATCCAGGGTCAGGTTTATCCAGGGGCAGGTTTATCCAGGGGCAGGTTTATCCAGGGTCAGGGTTATCCAGTCAAGGTGTTGGTGATAAGCTCCCCTTTCCACAGTGGGGTCACATTAGTTTGTCGCCCAAATGGTTTGGATAATACAAACACAAGTTGCACATCGACGGTACTGACTTCAGACGATAGGGGCTTGTGGGGATCGTAGAGCAAAACGAAGACCACCATCGTGTTCGTGAGAGTCTCCCCTTTTAATAGTTTATAGGCCAAAACCGTTCGGACGCTACAGACATTTTTGTGAGAAGACCGATTTTCAGGATGTCTCCTGGTCTGACTAACAACGCTGTAGCTCGGCCACCACCTTCCACCTCAGATGGGATGTCTCCTGGTCTGACTAACAACGCTGTAGCTCGGCCACCTTCCACCTCAGATGGGATGTCTCCTGGTCTGACTAGCAACGCTGTAGCTCGGCCACCACCTTCCACCTCAGATGGGATGTCTCCTGGTCTGACTAACAACGCTGTAGCTCGGCCACCACCTTCCACCTCAGATGGGATGTCTCCTGGTCTGACTAACAACGCTGTAGCTCGGCCACCACCTTCCACCTCAGATGGGATGTCTCCTGGTCTGACTAACAACGCTGTAGCTCGGCCACCACCTTCCACCTCAGATGGGATGTCTCCTGGTCTGACTAACAACGCTGTAGCTCGGCCACCTTCCACCTCAGATGGGATGTCTCCTGGTCTGACTAACAACGCTGTAGCTCGGCCACCACCTTCCACCTCAGATGGGATGTCTCCTGGTCTGACTAACAACGCTGTAGCTCGGCCACCACCTTCCACCTCAGATGGGATGTCTCCTGGTCTGACTAACAACGCTGTAGCTCGGCCACCACCTTCCACCTCAGATGGGATGTCTCCTGGTCTGACTAACAACGCTGTAGCTCGGCCACCACCTTCCACCTCAGATGGGATGTCTCCTGGTCTGACTAACAACGCTGTAGCTCGGCCACCACCTTCCACCTCAGATGGGATGTCTCCTGGTCTGACTAACAACGCTGTAGCTCGGCCACCACCTTCCACCTCAGATGGGATGTCTCCTGGTCTGACTAACAACGCTGTAGCTCGGCCACCACCTTCCACCTCAGATGGGATGTCTCCTGGTCTGACTAACAACGCTGTAGCTCGGCCACCACCTTCCACCTCAGATGGGATGTCTCCTGGTCTGACTAACAACGCTGTAGCTCGGCCACCACCTTCCACCTCAGATGGGATGTCTCCTGGTCTGACTAACAACGCTGTAGCTCGGCCACCACCTTCCACCTCAGATGGGATGTCTCCTGGTCTGACTAGCAACGCTGTAGCTCGGCCACCTTCCACCTCAGATGGGATGTCTCCTGGTCTGACTAACAACGCTGTAGCTCGGCCACCACCTTCCACCTCAGATGGGATGTCTCCTGGTCTGACTAACAACGCTGTAGCTCGGCCACCACCTTCCACCTCAGATGGGATGTCTCCTGGTCTGACTAACAACGCTGTAGCTCGGCCACCACCTTCCACCTCAGATGGGATGTCTCCTGGTCTGACTAACAACGCTGTAGCTCGGCCACCACCTTCCACCTCAGATGGGATGTCTCCTGGTCTGACTAACAACGCTGTAGCTCGGCCACCACCTTCCACCTCAGATGGGATGTCTCCTGGTCTGACTAACAACGCTGTAGCTCGGCCACCACCTTCCACCTCAGATGGGATGTCTCCTGGTCTGACTAACAACGCTGTAGCTCGGCCACCACCTTCCACCTCAGATGGGATGTCTCCTGGTCTGACTAACAACGCTGTAGCTCGGCCACCACCTTCCACCTCAGATGGGATGTCTCCTGGTCTGACTAACAACGCTGTAGCTCGGCCACCACCTTCCACCTCAGATGGGATGTCTCCTGGTCTGACTAACAACGCTGTAGCTCGGCCACCACCTTCCACCTCAGATGGGATGTCTCCTGGTCTGACTAACAACGCTGTAGCTCGGCCACCACCTTCCACCTCAGATGGGATGTCTCCTGGTCTGACTAACAACGCTGTAGCTCGGCCACCACCTTCCACCTCAGATGGGATGTCTCCTGGTCTGACTAACAACGCTGTAGCTCGGCCACCACCTTCCACCTCAGATGGGATGTCTCCTGGTCTGACTAACAACGCTGTAGCTCGGCCACCACCTTCCACCTCAGATGGGATGTCTCCTGGTCTGACTAACAACGCTGTAGCTCGGCCACCACCTTCCACCTCAGATGGGATGTCTCCTGGTCTGACTAACAACGCTGTAGCTCGGCCACCACCTTCCACCTCAGATGGGATGTCTCCTGGTCTGACTAACAACGCTGTAGCTCGGCCACCACCTTCCACCTCAGATGGGATGTCTCCTGGTCTGACTAACAACGCTGTAGCTCGGCCACCACCTTCCACCTCAGATGGGATGTCTCCTGGTCTGACTAACAACGCTGTAGCTCGGCCACCACCTTCCACCTCAGATGGGATGTCTCCTGGTCTGACTAACAACGCTGTAGCTCGGCCACCACCTTCCACCTCAGATGGGATGTCTCCTGGTCTGACTAACAACGCTGTAGCTCGGCCACCACCTTCCACCTCAGATGGGATGTCTCCTGGTCTGACTAACAACGCTGTAGCTCGGCCCACCTTCCACCTCAGATGGGATGTCTCCTGGTCTGACTAACAACGCTGTAGCTCGGCCACCACCTTCCACCTCAGATGGGATGTCTCCTGGTCTGACTAACAACGCTGTAGCTCGGCCACCACCTTCCACCTCAGATGGGATGTCTCCTGGTCTGACTAACAACGCTGTAGCTCGGCCACCACCTTCCACCTCAGATGGGATGTCTCCTGGTCTGACTAACAACGCTGTAGCTCGGCCACCACCTTCCACCTCAGATGGGATGTCTCCTGGTCTGACTAACAACGCTGTAGCTCGGCCACCACCTTCCACCTCAGATGGGATGTCTCCTGGTCTGACTAACAACGCTGTAGCTCGGCCACCACCTTCCACCTCAGATGGGATGTCTCCTGGTCTGACTAACAACGCTGTAGCTCGGCCACCACCTTCCACCTCAGATGGGATGTCTCCTGGTCTGACTAACAACGCTGTAGCTCGGCCACCACCTTCCACCTCAGATGGGATGTCTCCTGGTCTGACTAACAACGCTGTAGCTCGGCCACCACCTTCCACCTCAGATGGGATGTCTCCTGGTCTGACTAACAACGCTGTAGCTCGGCCACCACCTTCCACCTCAGATGGGATGTCTCCTGGTCTGACTAACAACGCTGTAGCTCGGCCACCACCTTCCACCTCAGATGGGATGTCTCCTGGTCTGACTAACAACGCTGTAGCTCGGCCACCACCTTCCACCTCAGATGGGATGTCTCCTGGTCTGACTAACAACGCTGTAGCTCGGCCACCACCTTCCACCTCAGATGGGATGTCTCCTGGTCTGACTAACAACGCTGTAGCTCGGCCACCACCTTCCACCTCAGATGGGATGTCTCCTGGTCTGACTAACAACGCTGTAGCTCGGCCACCACCTTCCACCTCAGATGGGATGTCTCCTGGTCTGACTAACAACGCTGTAGCTCGGCCACCACCTTCCACCTCAGATGGGATGTCTCCTGGTCTGACTAACAACGCTGTAGCTCGGCCACCACCTTCCACCTCAGATGGGATGTCTCCTGGTCTGACTAACAACGCTGTAGCTCGGCCACCACCTTCCACCTCAGATGGGATGTCTCCTGGTCTGACTAACAACGCTGTAGCTCGGCCACCACCTTCCACCTCAGATGGGATGTCTCCTGGTCTGACTAACAACGCTGTAGCTCGGCCACCACCTTCCACCTCAGATGGGATGTCTCCTGGTCTGACTAACAACGCTGTAGCTCGGCCACCACCTTCCACCTCAGATGGGATGTCTCCTGGTCTGACTAACAACGCTGTAGCTCGGCCACCACCTTCCACCTCAGATGGGATGTCTCCTGGTCTGACTAACAACGCTGTAGCTCGGCCACCACCTTCCACCTCAGATGGGATGTCTCCTGGTCTGACTAACAACGCTGTAGCTCGGCCACCACCTTCCACCTCAGATGGGATGTCTCCTGGTCTGACTAACAACGCTGTAGCTCGGCCACCACCTTCCACCTCAGATGGGATGTCTCCTGGTCTGACTAACAACGCTGTAGCTCGGCCACCACCTTCCACCTCAGATGGGATGTCTCCTGGTCTGACTAACAACGCTGTAGCTCGGCCACCACCTTCCACCTCAGATGGGATGTCTCCTGGTCTGACTAACAACGCTGTAGCTCGGCCACCACCTTCCACCTCAGATGGGATGTCTCCTGGTCTGACTAACAACGCTGTAGCTCGGCCACCACCTTCCACCTCAGATGGGATGTCTCCTGGTCTGACTAACAACGCTGTAGCTCGGCCACCACCTTCCACCTCAGATGGGATGTCTCCTGGTCTGACTAACAACGCTGTAGCTCGGCCACCACCTTCCACCTCAGATGGGATGTCTCCTGGTCTGACTAACAACGCTGTAGCTCGGCCACCACCTTCCACCTCAGATGGGATGTCTCCTGGTCTGACTAACAACGCTGTAGCTCGGCCACCACCTTCCACCTCAGATGGGATGTCTCCTGGTCTGACTAACAACGCTGTAGCTCGGCCACCACCTTCCACCTCAGATGGGATGTCTCCTGGTCTGACTAACAACGCTGTAGCTCGGCCACCACCTTCCACCTCAGATGGGATGTCTCCTGGTCTGACTAACAACGCTGTAGCTCGGCCACCACCTTCCACCTCAGATGGGATGTCTCCTGGTCTGACTAACAACGCTGTAGCTCGGCCACCACCTTCCACCTCAGATGGGATGTCTCCTGGTCTGACTAACAACGCTGTAGCTCGGCCACCACCTTCCACCTCAGATGGGATGTCTCCTGGTCTGACTAACAACGCTGTAGCTCGGCCACCACCTTCCACCTCAGATGGGATGTCTCCTGGTCTGACTAACAACGCTGTAGCTCGGCCACCACCTTCCACCTCAGATGGGATGTCTCCTGGTCTGACTAACAACGCTGTAGCTCGGCCACCACCTTCCACCTCAGATGGGATGTCTCCTGGTCTGACTAACAACGCTGTAGCTCGGCCACCACCTTCCACCTCAGATGGGATGTCTCCTGGTCTGACTAACAACGCTGTAGCTCGGCCACCACCTTCCACCTCAGATGGGATGTCTCCTGGTCTGACTAACAACGCTGTAGCTCGGCCACCACCTTCCACCTCAGATGGGATGTCTCCTGGTCTGACTAACAACGCTGTAGCTCGGCCACCACCTTCCACCTCAGATGGGATGTCTCCTGGTCTGACTAACAACGCTGTAGCTCGGCCACCACCTTCCACCTCAGATGGGATGTCTCCTGGTCTGACTAACAACGCTGTAGCTCGGCCACCACCTTCCACCTCAGATGGGATGTCTCCTGGTCTGACTAACAACGCTGTAGCTCGGCCACCACCTTCCACCTCAGATGGGATGTCTCCTGGTCTGACTAACAACGCTGTAGCTCGGCCACCACCTTCCACCTCAGATGGGATGTCTCCTGGTCTGACTAACAACGCTGTAGCTCGGCCACCACCTTCCACCTCAGATGGGATGTCTCCTGGTCTGACTAACAACGCTGTAGCTCGGCCACCACCTTCCACCTCAGATGGGATGTCTCCTGGTCTGACTAACAACGCTGTAGCTCGGCCACCACCTTCCACCTCAGATGGGATGTCTCCTGGTCTGACTAACAACGCTGTAGCTCGGCCACCACCTTCCACCTCAGATGGGATGTCTCCTGGTCTGACTAACAACGCTGTAGCTCGGCCACCACCTTCCACCTCAGATGGGATGTCTCCTGGTCTGACTAACAACGCTGTAGCTCGGCCACCACCTTCCACCTCAGATGGGATGTCTCCTGGTCTGACTAACAACGCTGTAGCTCGGCCACCACCTTCCACCTCAGATGGGATGTCTCCTGGTCTGACTAACAACGCTGTAGCTCGGCCACCACCTTCCACCTCAGATGGGATGTCTCCTGGTCTGACTAACAACGCTGTAGCTCGGCCACCACCTTCCACCTCAGATGGGATGTCTCCTGGTCTGACTAACAACGCTGTAGCTCGGCCACCACCTTCCACCTCAGATGGGATGTCTCCTGGTCTGACTAACAACGCTGTAGCTCGGCCACCACCTTCCACCTCAGATGGGATGTCTCCTGGTCTGACTAACAACGCTGTAGCTCGGCCACCACCTTCCACCTCAGATGGGATGTCTCCTGGTCTGACTAACAACGCTGTAGCTCGGCCACCACCTTCCACCTCAGATGGGATGTCTCCTGGTCTGACTAACAACGCTGTAGCTCGGCCACCACCTTCCACCTCAGATGGGATGTCTCCTGGTCTGACTAACAACGCTGTAGCTCGGCCACCACCTTCCACCTCAGATGGGATGTCTCCTGGTCTGACTAACAACGCTGTAGCTCGGCCACCACCTTCCACCTCAGATGGGATGTCTCCTGGTCTGACTAACAACGCTGTAGCTCGGCCACCACCTTCCACCTCAGATGGGATGTCTCCTGGTCTGACTAACAACGCTGTAGCTCGGCCACCACCTTCCACCTCAGATGGGATGTCTCCTGGTCTGACTAACAACGCTGTAGCTCGGCCACCACCTTCCACCTCAGATGGGATGTCTCCTGGTCTGACTAACAACGCTGTAGCTCGGCCACCACCTTCCACCTCAGATGGGATGTCTCCTGGTCTGACTAACAACGCTGTAGCTCGGCCACCACCTTCCACCTCAGATGGGATGTCTCCTGGTCTGACTAACAACGCTGTAGCTCGGCCCCACCTTCCACCTCAGATGGGATGTCTCCTGGTCTGACTAACAACGCTGTAGCTCGGCCACCACCTTCCACCTCAGATGGGATGTCTCCTGGTCTGACTAACAACGCTGTAGCTCGGCCACCACCTTCCACCTCAGATGGGATGTCTCCTGGTCTGACTAACAACGCTGTAGCTCGGCCCACCTTCCACCTCAGATGGGATGTCTCCTGGTCTGACTAACAACGCTGTAGCTCGGCCACCACCTTCCACCTCAGATGGGATGTCTCCTGGTCTGACTAACAACGCTGTAGCTCGGCCACCACCTTCCACCTCAGATGGGATGTCTCCTGGTCTGACTAACAACGCTGTAGCTCGGCCACCACCTTCCACCTCAGATGGGATGTCTCCTGGTCTGACTAACAACGCTGTAGCTCGGCCACCACCTTCCACCTCAGATGGGATGTCTCCTGGTCTGACTAACAACGCTGTAGCTCGGCCACCACCTTCCACCTCAGATGGGATGTCTCCTGGTCTGACTAACAACGCTGTAGCTCGGCCACCACCTTCCACCTCAGATGGGATGTCTCCTGGTCTGACTAACAACGCTGTAGCTCGGCCACCACCTTCCACCTCAGATGGGATGTCTCCTGGTCTGACTAACAACGCTGTAGCTCGGCCACCACCTTCCACCTCAGATGGGATGTCTCCTGGTCTGACTAACAACGCTGTAGCTCGGCCACCACCTTCCACCTCAGATGGGATGTCTCCTGGTCTGACTAACAACGCTGTAGCTCGGCCACCACCTTCCACCTCAGATGGGATGTCTCCTGGTCTGACTAACAACGCTGTAGCTCGGCCACCACCTTCCACCTCAGATGGGATGTCTCCTGGTCTGACTAACAACGCTGTAGCTCGGCCACCACCTTCCACCTCAGATGGGATGTCTCCTGGTCTGACTAACAACGCTGTAGCTCGGCCACCACCTTCCACCTCAGATGGGATGTCTCCTGGTCTGACTAACAACGCTGTAGCTCGGCCACCACCTTCCACCTCAGATGGGATGTCTCCTGGTCTGACTAACAACGCTGTAGCTCGGCCACCACCTTCCACCTCAGATGGGATGTCTCCTGGTCTGACTAACAACGCTGTAGCTCGGCCACCACCTTCCACCTCAGATGGGATGTCTCCTGGTCTGACTAACAACGCTGTAGCTCGGCCCACCTTCCACCTCAGATGGGATGTCTCCTGGTCTGACTAACAACGCTGTAGCTCGGCCACCACCTTCCACCTCAGATGGGATGTCTCCTGGTCTGACTAACAACGCTGTAGCTCGGCCACCACCTTCCACCTCAGATGGGATGTCTCCTGGTCTGACTAACAACGCTGTAGCTCGGCCACCACCTTCCACCTCAGATGGGATGTCTCCTGGTCTGACTAGCAACGCTGTAGCTCGGCCACCACCTTCCACCTCAGATGGGATGTCTCCTGGTCTGACTAACAACGCTGTAGCTCGGCCACCACCTTCCACCTCAGATGGGATGTCTCCTGGTCTGACTAACAACGCTGTAGCTCGGCCACCACCTTCCACCTCAGATGGGATGTCTCCTGGTCTGACTAACAACGCTGTAGCTCGGCCACCACCTTCCACCTCAGATGGGATGTCTCCTGGTCTGACTAACAACGCTGTAGCTCGGCCCACCTTCCACCTCAGATGGGATGTCTCCTGGTCTGACTAACAACGCTGTAGCTCGGCCACCACCTTCCACCTCAGATGGGATGTCTCCTGGTCTGACTAACAACGCTGTAGCTCGGCCACCACCTTCCACCTCAGATGGGATGTCTCCTGGTCTGACTAACAACGCTGTAGCTCGGCCACCACCTTCCACCTCAGATGGGATGTCTCCTGGTCTGACTAACAACGCTGTAGCTCGGCCACCACCTTCCACCTCAGATGGGATGTCTCCTGGTCTGACTAACAACGCTGTAGCTCGGCCACCACCTTCCACCTCAGATGGGATGTCTCCTGGTCTGACTAACAACGCTGTAGCTCGGCCACCACCTTCCACCTCAGATGGGATGTCTCCTGGTCTGACTAACAACGCTGTAGCTCGGCCACCACCTTCCACCTCAGATGGGATGTCTCCTGGTCTGACTAACAACGCTGTAGCTCGGCCACCACCTTCCACCTCAGATGGGATGTCTCCTGGTCTGACTAACAACGCTGTAGCTCGGCCACCACCTTCCACCTCAGATGGGATGTCTCCTGGTCTGACTAACAACGCTGTAGCTCGGCCACCACCTTCCACCTCAGATGGGATGTCTCCTGGTCTGACTAACAACGCTGTAGCTCGGCCACCACCTTCCACCTCAGATGGGATGTCTCCTGGTCTGACTAACAACGCTGTAGCTCGGCCACCACCTTCCACCTCAGATGGGATGTCTCCTGGTCTGACTAACAACGCTGTAGCTCGGCCACCACCTTCCACCTCAGATGGGATGTCTCCTGGTCTGACTAACAACGCTGTAGCTCGGCCACCACCTTCCACCTCAGATGGGATGTCTCCTGGTCTGACTAACAACGCTGTAGCTCGGCCACCACCTTCCACCTCAGATGGGATGTCTCCTGGTCTGACTAACAACGCTGTAGCTCGGCCACCACCTTCCACCTCAGATGGGATGTCTCCTGGTCTGACTAACAACGCTGTAGCTCGGCCACCACCTTCCACCTCAGATGGGATGTCTCCTGGTCTGACTAACAACGCTGTGGCCACCTTCCACCTCAGATGGGGAAGTGCGACACGGGTGGATGTGGTGGATTGAGACTCAGCCCAGGCAAAAAACCTGATATCTCTATCTTTAACTAACAAATGATAATGTGGATTTTTTATTATTATGTTACTTAGATTGATGCACGGGTGGGTCAATAGACTCTTAAGGATTAATTGCGTAGGCCATGTTCCTCACTGCAGCCTCCCCATCACAAAGTGTTTCAATTGCATAGGCTAAGTTCCCAATCATGTCTGTGCTCATCCACACCTCAGATCAGACTCTGGAGGCTCCAGCACATTAGTTCAGTAATCTGTATGGATCCACTGGCATCGTACTAATGCCTCTATCTCTGTGGCCCAGACTCCTGGGTCTCTGTGGCCCAGACTCCTGGGTCTCTGTGGCCCAGACTCCTGGGTCTCTGTGGCCCAGACTCCTGGGTCTCTGTGGGCCAGACTCCTGGGTCTCTGTGGCCCAGACTCCTGGGTCTCTGTGGCCCAGACTCATGGGTCTCTGTGGCCCAGACTCCTGGGTCTCTGTGGCCCAGACTCCTGGGTCTCTGTGGCCCAGACTCCTGGGTCTCTGTGGGCCTCGTCTTACCGTGACGCTGCAGCTCACACACCGCGGTTGGTTCACTGGGAACAATCAGTAGCGAAGACGATAAAAGGAAGATGAAACTACGATATCTTGGTGGTCAGTGCACTATTGGTGGTTTTCATATTACTTCTGGATAAGAAATATAAACATAAAGGAAATAATGAATATCAGGAAAAGGCTTGGTGGAGTTTCAGTCTGAGCAGCAGCAGTTAGATCAAGTTATTACCAGACGAGATATATAGTCATCAGTAGAGATCAGTAGAACGCTATCCTCACGGTAACCAGGTTTAATCTGTTATCCTCACGGTAACCAGGTTTAATCTGTTATCCTCACGGTAACCAGGTTTAATATGCTGTCCTCACGGTAACCAGGTTTAATCTGTTATCCTCACGTTAACCAGGTTTAATCTGTTATCCTCACGTCAACCAGATTTAATCTGTTATCCTCACATTAACCAGGTTTAATCTGTTATCTTCACGTTAACCAGGTTTAATCTGTTATCCTCACGTTAACCAGGTTTAATCTGTTATCTTCATGTTAACCAGGTTTAATCTGTTATCCTCACATTAACCAGGTTTAATCTGTTATCTTCATGTTAACCAGGTTTAATATGTTATCCTCAGGGTAGTAAATTGCTGGTTTGAAGATATCCCTCTAGTGGTGCGGGGGCTGTGCTTTGGCAAAGTGGTTGGGGTTATATCCTGCCTGGTTGGCCCTGTCCGGGGGTATCATCGGATGGGGCCACAGTGTCTCCCGTGCCTCGAGTATTTAAATTGCAATAGATTACGTGTCGGGGTGCTAGGGTCCGTCTGTTATATCTGGAGTATTTCTCCTGTCTTATCCGGTGTCCTGTGTGAATTTAAGTATGCTCCCTCTAATTCTCTCTCTCTCCCTCTCCCTCCCCTTCTGGAGGACCTGAGCCCTGGGACCTTGCCTCTGGACTACCTGGCCTGATGACTCCTGGCTGTCCCCTGTACACTTGGTTCTGCTGCTGCTCCAGTTTCAACTGTTCTGCCTGCGGCTATGGAACCCTGACCTGTTCACCGGACGTGCTACCTGTCCCGGACCTGCAGTTTTCGACTCTCTCTCTCTACCGCACCTGCTGTCTCTAACTCTGAATGATCGGCTATGAAAAGCCAACTGACATTTACTCCTGAGGTGCTGACCTGTTGCACCCTCTACAACTACTGTGATTATTATTATTATTTGACCCTGCTGGTCATCTATGAATGTTTTAACATCTTGGCCATGTTCTGTTATAATCTCCACCCGGCACAGCCAGAAGAGGACTGGCCACCCCTCATAGCCTGGTTCCTCTCTAGGTTTCTTCCTAGGTTCCTGCCTTTCTAGGGAGCCGTGCTTCTACAGCTGCATTGCTTGCTGTTTGGGGTTTTAGGCTGGGTTTCTGTACAGCACTTTGAGATATCAGCTGATGTATGAAGGGCTTTATAAATACATTTGATTGATTGACGTTAACCAGGTTTAATCTGTTATTCTCACGTTAACCAGGTTTAATATGTTACTTCCCAAAAGCCTTTGAGTTCATTTCCAACATGAATCCAATAAGATATGGGAGACAAGTGTTTTAATCGTCTGAATCATTATGACACAGCAGTCACTCTCATTGACCTGTCCTTCCCCTGGGATCAGAAATAGAGATAAATCCTCATAAAATGAATACAATAAGAACTTGAATGACTTCCAGATGGCTCTGACAGATTGTGCCACGTGAGCAATGTGAATAAATGTCCTCTATTTGGAACACAATGATAGGTGGATGTTTTCCTTTTGAGAAAACAAAAGAATACGACCTGTGTGTCTACAGTGAGGATGAAGATGACCTGTGTGTCTACAGTGAGGATGAAGATGACCTGTGTGTCTACAGTGAGGATGAAGATGACCTGTGTGTCTACAGTGAGGATGAAGATGACCTGTGTGTCTACAGTGAGGATGACCTGTGTGTCTACAGTGAGGATGAAGATGACCTGTGTGTCTACAGTGAGGATGACCTGTGTGTCTACAGTGAGGATGAAGATGACCTGTGTGTCTACAGTGAAGATGACCTGTGTGTCTACAGTGAGGATGACCTGTGTGTCTACAGTGAGGATGAAGATGACCTGTGTGTCTACAGTGAGGATGAAGATGACCTGTGTGTCTACAGTGAGGATGAAGATGACCTGTGTGTCTACAGTGGGGATGAAGATGAGCTGTGTGTCTACAGTGAGGATGAAGATGACCTGTGTGTCTACAGTGAGGATGACCTGTGTGTCTACAGTGAGGATGAAGATGACCTGTGTGTCTACAGTGAGGATGAGGATGACCTGTGTGTCTACAGTGAGGATGAAGATGACCTGTGTGTCTACAGTGAGGATGAAGATGACCTGTGTGTCTACAGTGAGGATGACCTGTGTGTCTACAGTGAGGATGAAGATGACCTGTGTGTTTACAGTGAGGATGAAGATGACCTGTGTGTCTACAGTGAGGATGAGGATGACCTGTGTGTTTACAGTGAGGATGAAGATGACCTGTGTGTTTACAGTGAGGATGAAGATGACCTGTGTGTCTACAGTGAGGATGAGTATGACCTGTGTGTTTACAGTGAGGATGAAGATGACCTGTGTGTCTACAGTGAGGATGAAGATGACCTGTGTGTCTACAGTGAGGATGAGGATGACCTGTGTGTCTACAGTGAGGATGAAGATGACCTGTGTGTCTACAGTGAGGATGAAGATGACCTGTGTGTCTACAGTGAGGATGACCTGTGTGTCTACAGTGGGGATGAAGATGACCTGTGTGTCTACAGTGAGGATGAAGATGACCTGTGTGTCTACAGTGAGGATGAAGATGACCTGTGTGTCTACAGTGAGGATGAAGATGACCTGTGTGTCTACAGTGAGGATGAAGATGACCTGTGTGTCTACAGTGAGGATGAAAATGACCTGTGTGTCTACAGTGAGGATGACCTGTGTGTCTACAGTGAGGATGAAGATGACCTGTGTGTCTACAGTGAGGATGAAGATGACCTGTGTGTCTACAGTGGGGATGAGGATGACCTGTGTGTCTACAGTGAGGATGACCTGTGTGTCTACAGTGAGGATGAAGATGACCTGTGTGTCTACAGTGAGGATGAAGATGACCTGTGTGTCTACAGTGAGGATGAGGATGACCTGTGTGTCTACAGTGAGGATGAAGATGACCTGTGTGTCTACAGTGAGGATGAAGATGACCTGTGTGTCTACAGTGAGGATGAAGATGACCTGTGTGTCTACAGTGAGGATGAAGATGACCTGTGTGTCTACAGTGAGGATGAAGATGACCTGTGTGTCTACAGTGAGGATGAAAATGACCTGTGTGTCTACAGTGGGGATGAAGATGACCTGTGTGTCTACAGTGGGGATGAAGATGACCTGTGTGTCTACAGTGAGGATGAGGATGACCTGTGTCTCTACAGTGAGGATGAAGATGACCTGTGTGTCTACAGTGAGGATGAAGATGACCTGTGTGTCTACAGTGAGGATGAAGATGAGCTGTGTGTCTACAGTGGGGATGAAGATGACCTGTGTGTCTACAGTGAGGATGAAGATGAGCTGTGTGTCTACAGTGGGGATGAAGACGAGCTGTATGTCTACAGTGGGGATGAAGACGAGCTGTGTGTCTACAGTGAGGATGAAGACGAGCTGTGTGTCTACAGTGAGGATGAAGACCTGTGTGTCTACAGTGAAGATGTTGTTGGTTGTATCAGAACATGAAGTCGTAGGATAAGCTGCTTTTCTGTTATAAAATAATCAAGATGGAGTCAGAGGGAAGCCTCTTTCTCATTTGACAACCTGAGTTGACCTGCGCTGTGAATTCAACCTCTTTATCTCCCTGCGTTCTTTTTCACTAAACAGTTTGTCTTGAATTTAGCAGAATAGAATTAATCTGCTAAAACCAGATGCCACCAGATCAGAAGTAAATAGAAAGACATTCCTCCTACGTGACCCAAATGTTTCACACCCGATGGTCAAAGTCAGAGAAAAAGACTGATTTCAAATCAAATCAAATTGTATTAGTCACAGACGCCGAATACAACAGGTGTAGACTTTATAGTGAAACGCTTACTTGCGAGCACCTAACCAACAATGCAGTTTCAAAAAAATACGGATAAGAATAAGAGATAAAAGTAACAAGTAATTAAAGAGCAGCAGTAAAATAACAGTAGCGAGTCTATATACAGGGGGGTAGCGGTACAGAGTCAATGTGCGGGGGCACCAGTTAGTTGAGGTAGTATGTACATGTAGGTAGAGTTATTAAAGTGACTATGCATAGATGACAACAGAGAGTAGCAGTAGTGTAAAGACGGGGTGGGGGGGGGGGGGGTCACTGCAAATAGTCTGGGTAGTCATTTGACTAGATGTTCAGGAGTCTTATGGCTTGGGGCTAGAAGCTTGGACCTAGACTTGGCGCTCTGGTACCACTTGCCGTGCTATAGCAGAGAGAACAGTCTATGACTAGGATGGCTGGAGTCTCTGACAATTTTTAGGGCCTTCCTCTGACACCGCCTGGTATAGAGGTCCTGGATGGCAGGAAGCTTGACCCCAGTGATGTATTGGGCCTTCCTCTGACACCGCCTGGTATAGAGGTCCTGGATGGCAGGAAGCTTGACCCCAGTGATGTATTGGGTTTCCTCTGACACCGCCTGGTATAGAGGTCCTGGATGGCAGGAAGCTTAGCCCCGGTGATGTACTGGGCCGTACGCACTACTGGTTTTATCACTGCCTGGTATGGCAACTGCTCGGTCGGAGGCTCTCGATGGTGCAGCTGTAGAACCTTTTAAGGATCTGAGGACCCATGACAAATCTTTTCAGTCTCCTGAGGAGGAATAGGTTTTGTCGTGCCCTCTTCATGACTGTCTTGGTGTGCTTGGACCATGTTAGTTTGTTGGTGATGTGGACACCAAGGAACTTGAAGCTCTCAACCTGCTCCACTGCAGCCCGTCGATGAGAATGGGGGCGTGCTCGGTCCTCTTTTTCCTGTAGTCCACAATCATCTCCTTTGTCTTGATCACATTGAGGGAGAGGTTGTTGTGCAGTGCAGTCATGAGTGAACAGGGAGTACAGGAGCGGGCTGAGCACATTCTCACATAGGTGTTCCTTTTGTCCAGGTGGGAAAGGGCAGTGTGGAGTGCAATAGAGATTGCATCATCTGTGGATCTGTTAGGGCGGTATGCAAATTGGAGTGGGTCTAGGGTTTCTGGGATGATGGTGTTGATGTGAGCCATGACCTGCCTTCAAAGCACTTCATGGCTACAGACTTGAGCGCTACGGGTCGGTAGTCATTTAGGCAGGTTGTTCTTGGGCACAGGGACTATGGTGGTCTGCTTGAAACATGTTGGTATTACAGACTCGGACAGGGAGAGGTTGGAAATGTCAGTGAAGACACTTGCCAGTTGGTCAGCGCATGTCCGCGGTGCTCCTGGTAATCCGTCTGGCCCTGCGGCCTTGTGAATGTTGACCTGTTTAAAGGTCTTACTCACATCGGCTGCGGAGAGCGTGATCACACAGTCTTCCGGAACAGCTGGTGCTCTCATGCATGTTTCAGTATTACTTGTTGCCTCGAAGCGAGCATAGATGTAGTTTAGCTCATCTGGTAGGCTCGTGTCACTGGGCAGCTCTCGGCTGTGCTTCCCTTTGTAGTCTGTAATAGTTTGCAAGCCCTGCCACATCCGACGAGCGTCAGAGCCGGTGTAGTAGGATTCAATCTTAGTCCTGTATTGATGCTTTGCCTGTTTGATGGTTCGTCGGAGGGCATAGCGGGATTTCTTATAAGCTTCCGGGTTAGTCCCGCTCCTTGAAAGCGGCAGCTGTAGCCTTTAGCTCAGTGCGGATGTTGCTTGTAATCCATGGCTTCTGGTTGGGGTATGTACGTATGGTCACTGTGGGAACGACGTCATCGATGCACTTATTGATGAAGCCAGTGACTGAGGTGGTGTACTCCTCAATGCCATCGGAGGAATCCCGTAACATATTCCAGTCTGTGCTAGCAAAACAGTCCTGTAGCTTAGCATCTGCTTCATCTGACCACTTTTTTATTGATCTAGTCACTGGTGCTTCTTGCTTTAATTTTTGCTTGCAAGCAGGAATCAGGAGGATATAATAATGGTCAGATATGCCAAATGGAGGGTGAGGGAAAGTTTTGTATGTGTCTCTGTGTGTGGAGTAAAGGTGGTCTAGAGTGTTTTTTCTCTGGTTGGACATTTAACATGCTGATAGAAATTTGGTAAAACGGATTTAAGTTTCCCTGCATTAAAGTCCCCGGCTACTAGGAGTGCCGCCTCTGGGTGAGAGTTTTCTTGTTTGCTTATTGCGGAATACAGCTCATTCAATGCTGTCTTAGAGCCAGCATCAGTCTGTGGTGGAATGTAAACAGCTACGTGGAATACAGATGAAAACTCTCTCTGTAGGTTGTGTGGTCTACAGTTTATCATGAGAAACTCTACCTCGGGCAACGGCTCCAGACTTCCTTGGATATTGTGCACCAGCTGTTGTTTCCAAAAATACATAGACCACCACCCCTTGTCTTACCAGACGCCGCTATTCTATCCTGCTGGTACATCGTATAACCAGCCAGCTGTATGTTGATGTTGTCGTCGTATCAGTGTGAGTGCTCTGGGCCCGTATTCAGTGTGAGTGCTCTGGGCCCGTAAAACTTCTCAGAATAGGAGTGCTGATCTTGGATCAGCCCCCCCCCCCCCCCTGTCCATATAAACTTAATCATTATGATCTGAAAGGCAAAACTGATCCTAGATCAGAATGGCTACTCTGAGACACTTCATGAGTATTGATGTACCGATTTCAGGTAGGTATAGGAACTATCAGAGCTGTACCTGTCTCAGTGCCAGGTAGGTATATGAACTATCAGAGAGGTATAGGAACTATCAGAGAGGTATAGGAACTATCAGAGAGGTATAGGAACTATCAGAGAGGTATAGGAACTATCAGAGAGGTATAGGAACTATCAGAGAGGTATAGGAACTATCAGAGAGGTATAGGAACTATCAGAGAGGTATATGAACTATCAGAGAGGTATAGGAACTATCAGAGAGGTATATGAACTATCAGAGAGGTATATGAACTATCAGAGAGGTATAGGAACTATCAGAGAGGTATAGGAACTATCAGAGAGGTATAGGAACTATCAGAGAGGTATAGGAACTATCAGGTAGGTATAGGAACTATTAGGGAGGTATAGGAACTATCAGAGAGGTATAGGAACTATCAGAGAGGTATAGGAACTATCAGAGAGGTATAGGAACTATCAGAGAGGTATATGAACTATCCGAGAGGTATATGAACTATCAGAGAGGTATATGAACTATCAGAGAGGTATATGAACTATCAGAGAGGTATAGGAACTATAAGAGAGGTATAGGAACTATCAGAGAGGTATAGGAACTATCAGAGAGGTATATGAACTATCAGAGAGGTATAGGAACTATCAGAGAGGTATAGGAACTATCAGAGAGGTATAGGAACTATCAGGGAGGTATAGGAACTATCAGAGAGGTATAGGAACTATCAGGGAGGTATATGAGCTGTTAGGTAGGTAAAGGAACTATCAGGGAGGTATAGGTACTGTCAGGTAGGTAAAGTAACTGTCAGATAGGTGTAGGTACTGTCAGGGAGGTTTAGGAGCTGTCAGAGCTGTGCCCTCCTAAGATGGTATACTGTGTGTAAACAGTGTTCCTCATTTTGGCTCATTCTGGCTTCTGAAAGATGCAACATACCACGCTGCATCCCACTGCTGGCATGCCTCTGAACCTAGCAGGGTTGGTCCTGGTTGGTCCTTGGATGGGAGACCACCCTGCATCCCACTGCTGGCATGCCTCTGAAGCTAGCAGGGTTGGTTCTGGTTGGTCCTTGGATGGGAGACCAGATGCTGCTGGAAGTGGTGTTGGAGGGCCAGTAGGAGGCACTCTTTCCTCTGGTCTAAATAATATATATATATATATATATCCCAATTGACCAGGGCAGTGATTAGGGACATTACCCTATGTAGGGTGCCGTCTTTCGGATGGGAAGTTAAACGGGTGTCCTGACTCTCTGTGGTCACTAAAGATCCAAGGACACTTATCATAAGAGCAGAGGTCCCAATCTGGTCCTCATACCATCATGGCCATTTGTTCATCTCCCCTCTAACAATTCCCCAGTCAACTTGCCTGATAAAATAATAGAGTGCTGATCTAGGATCAGTTTGGCCTTTTAGATCATAATGAATACGATTATATGGACAGACGAGGACCTGATCCTAGATCACCCTGAGACGCTTTTTGATTATGGGCCCCGCCCGGTAGGAACAAACTGGTCGAAGCAACGTTGTTTCAACATATTGAATCTACGTGGAAAATACATTTGAAAAAAGTCATCAACATATATTGTTGTTGCGATGGTGAAATTTCAACCACAGGTTTAAGTCATCATGGTAACCACAGGTTTAAGTCATCATGGTAACCACAGGTTTAAGTCATCATGGTAACCACAGGTTTAAGTCATCATGGTAACCACAGGTTTAAGTCATCATGGTAACCACAGGTTTAAGTCATCATGGTAACCACAGGTTTAAGTCATCATGGTAACCACAGGTTTAAGTCATCATGGTAACCACAGGTTTAAGTCATCATGGTAACCACAGGTTTAAGTCATCATGGTAACCACAGGTTTAAGTCATCATGGTAACCAAATTTCAACCACAGGTTTAAGTCATCATGGTAACCACAGGTTTAAGTCATCATGGTAACCACAGGTTTAAGTCATCATGGTAACCACAGGTTTAAGTCATCATGGTAACCACAGGTTTAAGTCATCATGGTAACCACAGGTTTAAGTCATCATGGTAACCACAGGTTTAAGTCATCATGGTAACCACAGGTTTAAGTCATCATGGTAACCACAGGTTTAAGTCATCATGGTAACCACAGGTTTAAGTCATCATGGTAACCACAGGTTTAAGTCATCATGGTAACCACAGGTTTAAGTCATCATGGTAACCAAATTTCAACATAGACAAATCTTGTTCAACATACAGTACCAGTCAAAAGTTTGGACACACCTACTCATTACAGGGTTTTTCTTTATTTTTTACTATTTTCTACATTGTAGAATAATAGTGAAGACATCAAAACTATGAAATGACTACATGATTCCATATGTGTTATTTCATAGTTTTGATATCTTCACTATTATTCTAGAAAATAGTAAAAATAAAGAAAAACCCTGTAATGAGTAGGTGTGTCTAAACCTTTGACTGGTACTGTATGTTGAACATTTACCTTTAAAACGTCAGATCTTCAACATTATATCCACAATCAGAAAAGATAATAGGCTGGGAATCACGTTTTACTGGAGAATTGATCTGCAGCTACCCTTTGGTCTTCCATCTAGGGTTTTACCCAAGCCCAGCCCTGCTTAGCTCTGATATTTCTCAATGACTATATTACCAGTGTGCTATTGTGAGAATGATTGTTGAGCAGTCTCCACTTAAAAACTAAATAGATTCGCTGTTGCTATCAAAGCCATTTCAAAGGTTTAACAGAGTACATTAAATGATACCATCCCTGGCCTGCTGAGGAGTGACAGACTCCATCCTAGCTGGAGGGGTGCTCTCATCTTATCTACCACATAGACAGGGCTCTAACTCCTCTAGCTCCACAATGAGATAGGGTGCAGGCCAGGCAGCAGGCTGTTAGCCAGCCTGCCAGCTTAGTGGAGTCTGCCACTAGCAGTCAGTGTAGTCAGCTCAGCTATCCCCATTGAGACCGTGTCTGTGCCTCGACCTACGTTGGGCAAAACTAAACATGGCGGTGTTCGCCTTAGCAATCTCACTGGAATAAAGACCTCCTCCATTCCTGTCATTATTGAAAGATATTGTGATATCTCACATCTCAAAAATAGGGCTACTTAATGTTAGATCCCTCACTTCCAAGGCAGTTATAGTCAATGAACTAATCACTGATCATAACTTAGTCTTAACTTAGTCTGGCTTTAATTACAGTTAGACTACAAATTAATAATTGATACGTTGGATTCAAGTATTTATCACACTTAAAGAAAATGATCGAATCAAACTGTATTTAACGTTGGATTTGATTTAGTTCTATTCACTTTTTATATAGTTTAGTATTTTATAATTTTTTTCAGATTTAGTCCTATTCTTTAAGTTAGATTTTTGGTTAAGATGGAGACGTGAATCCAACATATCAATTATTAATTTGTAGACAAACTGGAAATACTAAGTCAGTGGCCCAGATGGAACTATCCAATCAGAACTAAGTCAGTAGCACAGATGGAACTATCCAATCAGAACTAAGTCAGTGGCACAGATGGAACTATCCAATCAGAACTAAGTCAGTGGCCCAGATGGAACTGTCCAATCAGAACTAAGTCAGTGGTACAGATGGAACTATCCAATCAGAACTAAGTCAGTGGTACAGATGGAACTATCCAATCAGAACTAAGTCAGTGTCACAGATGGAACTATCCAATCAGAACTAAGTCAGTAGCACAGATGGAACTATCCAATCAGAACTAAGTCAGTGGCCCAGATGGAACTGTCCAATCAGAACTAAGTCAGTGGTACAGATGGAACTATCCAATCAGAACTAAGTCAGTGGTACAGATGGAACTGTCCAATCAGAACTAAGTCAGTGGCACAGATGGAACTATCCAATCAGAACTAAGTCAGTGGCACAGATGGAACTGTGCAATCAGAACTAAGTCAGTGGCACAGATGGAACTATCCAATCAGAACTAAGTCAGTGGCATAGATGGAACTATCCAATCAGAACTAAGTCAGTGGCACAGATGGAACTATCCAATCAGAAGAGACATCTCCTTCAAATGTTGATATTTGGTTAAGTTGAAATACAATAAATAGCCTATTAACTTGTAGACAAGTTAACAAATGATATGTTGGATTCACGTCTCCAAGCCACTGGCTCAGATGGAACGATCCAATCAGAACGAAGCCAGTGGCTCAGACGGAACGATCCAATCAGAACGAAGCCAGTGGCTCAGACGGAACGATCCAATCAGAACGAAGCCAGGGCTCAGATGGAACGATCCAATCAGAACGAAGCCAGTGGCTCAGACGGAACGATCCAATCAGAACGAAGCCAGTGGCTCAGACGGAACGATCCAATCAGAACGAAGCCAGTGGCTCAGACGGAACGATCCAATCAGAACGAAGCCAGTGGCTCAGACGGAACGATCCAATCAGAACGAAGCCAGTGGCTCAGACGGAACGATCCAATCAGAACGAAGCCAGTGGCTCAGACGGAACGATCCAATCAGAACGAAGCCAGTGGCTCAGACGGAACGATCCAATCAGAACGAAGCCAGTGGCTCAGACGGAACGATCCAATCAGAACGAAGCCAGTGGCTCAGACGGAACGATCCAATCAGAACGAAGCCAGTGGCTCAGACGGAACGATCCAATCAGAACGAAGCCAGTGGCTCAGACGGAACGATCCAATCAGAACGAAGCCAGTGGCTCAGACGGAACGATCCAATCAGAACGAAGCCAGTGGCTCAGACGGAACGATCCAATCAGAACGAAGCCAGTGGCTCAGATGGAACGATCCAATCAGAACGAAGCCAGTGGCTCAGATGGAACGATCCAATCAGAACGAAGCCAGTGGCTCAGATGGAACGATCCAATCAGAACGAAGCCAGTGGCTCAGACGGAACGATCCAATCAGAACGAAGCCAGTGGCTCAGATGGAACGATCTAATCAGAACGAAGCCAGTGGCTCAGACGGAACGATCCAATCAGAACGAAGCCAGTGGCTCAGACGGAACGATCCAATCAGAACGAAGCCAGTGGCTCAGACGGAACGATCCAATCAGAACGAAGCCAGTGGCTCAGACGGAACGATCCAATCAGAACGAAGCCAGTGGCTCAGACGGAACGATCCAATCAGAACGAAGCCAGTGGCTCAGACGGAACGATCCAATCAGAACGAAGCCAGTGGCTCAGACGGAACGATCCAATCAGAACGAAGCCAGTGGCTCAGACGGAACGATCCAATCAGAACGAAGCCAGTGGCTCAGACGGAACGATCCAATCAGAACGAAGCCAGTGGCTCAGACGGAACGATCCAATCAGAACGAAGCCAGTGGCTCAGACGGAACGATCCAATCAGAACGAAGCCAGTGGCTCAGACGGAACGATCCAATCAGAACGAAGCCAGTGGCTCAGATGGAACGATCCAATCAGAACGAAGCCAGTGGCTCAGATGGAACGATCCAATCAGAACGAAGCCAGTGGCTCAGACGGAACGATCCAAGTAGTGGATACTGTACATCTCTTCTAAATGTTGATATTTGGTTGAGTTGTCAGCCAAACACAATTCAATATTACTTTTGTAATACAGTAAATAGCCTAAAGTTAAGGCTATCTTACAAACTAATGTAACATTCAACCTTAAAATTGTACTTTTAATGTAATTCTGCAATCCAGGTCGTTGGGTTCTGCTATTAGATGAAGACCAGTGATAACACATTAATCTGTTGTATAAATAAACAACATATCTGACATTGTATTCCCATTAGAATATTGTTGTGCTTTTAAATGGTTGTAAGTTGGGTGACAACTAAACCAAAAATCTGATATTGTTTTTCTCTTGGAATCTGGTTGTGCTTTTAGATGGTTGAAAGCATATTGATAACACATGGGAAATTCCACTAACTTTTGGCTTTCTTTTTGAGTAGGTGAATATACTGTAGGCTGTAATATCATTGATCAACATCTTAACCAAATATAACTCAATTATCCATGTAGAAATGACGTGTGCCCAGTGGCTGGTCTCCTAATTCTCATAGAGCTCTTGTTATGTCCCAGACCTGTTTTCAACTCTTAATGATCGGCTATGAAAAGCCAACTGACATTTATTCCTGATTATTATTTGACCATGCTGGTCATTTATGAACATTTTGAACATCTTGGCCATGTTCTGTTATAATCTCCACCCGGCACAGCCAGAAGAGGACTGACCACCCCTCAGAGCCTGGTTCCTCTCTAGGTTTCTTCCTAGGTTTTGACCTTTCTAGGGAGTTTTTCCCAGCCACAGTGCTTCTACACCTGCATTGCTTGCTGTTTGGGGTTTTTGTACAGCACTTCGAGATATTAGCTGATGTACGAAGGGCTATATAAAATAAACTTGATTTGATTTGATGTCTCCCGCAGGCCCTCTTAGTCTCAACATGTGTCCCAAATGGGACCCTATTGCCTTTATGGGCCCTTTTTAGGATGCACATGTTGTACTCATTCTCTGTGTTCCTGTCTGGCTTCTCATCTTCTGTCCAGACAGACCGTCAGGCTGACTGATTCCCAGATCAATGGCTGTGGCTCTACTTATGTAGACTCCTGCAGTGAGAGCGGTCAAAGCGTGTTGCAACATTATAGTCCATCTCTGGCCCTAACGCATGGTGTTATTCTATCTCCACAAAGCATATTGGCCTCTGAAGACCTGAAAGTGATCTAGACAAAGATACACAAAGAAAATCATTAAGGTAAACAATGACAGTGTGCTATTAATGATTGTATCAAATGGCAGGTAGGGATGGAATGTTTTGAAAGCAGTATGAAAATGTATTATATAATTATTCAGGTTTCATAGACTCAAAGATGACTTGTTTTAAGTATTAGAAATGTTACGCACGCCTCTAAAAAGAGGGAACGCAACTCCCTGCTGCAACTCAACTCTCCGTGAAGCGAAAGAGGTATGGACCGTAGGTGCGAGAAAGGACGACAAAGGCAGAATTTACCGTTACTAGGATTTATTTCCTACACGGTAATATGGGGAAAAGGGGCTGGATGGAACCAAATGAAAGTAAATATCAGAGCTCCCCCTCTCCTATCTAACCTGCCTACCCACTTAACTTACCTAACTTAGCACCACCTGGTGCCCTAACCAAAATACAGGGGGTGGTCCGCCCAGGTCTTACCTAGTGTGCCTAGACATTGAATATACTACGGGTATATGTATGCCCTCGGGCCTCTTGCCTAAGCACTCCCTAAGTGCCTTCCCCTTCCCCCCTGGGAACAAATGAAACAGAATAATTATTAACAATTTCACAAACACTTTACAACAAAACCGAGTAAACTAACTCAGGCCACTAAAGAACGTTTGACAAAGCAACAAACACAGAACATATTAAAGCTGCTACCAACAACAACTAACACATTACATACCACACTTTCTGTTAAACAACCAACACTATCTCACAATCTAATTCTCCAGCAAAAAAAAAATCTCTCTCTCTCTAATCTTTCTCATAATCTCTCTCTCTCTCTCTCTCTAATCTTTCTCATAATCTCCCTTCTTCTGAACAGAACACTGGCTTTTATATCTTCTGGTGGCAATGGTGATTAGAGTCAGCTGCTTCTTGACGAGGGGGCGGAGTCAGCTCCAATCATCAATTAGCCTGGGGTCGACCAATCAGCTGCTTGGGGACTTACAGGAATTTCTCCTGAAACACACACACTCAAATACAAACCAGAACACAGAAACTGGGGAACGTAACAAGAAACTGTAGCAGATTAAATGAGATTACCAAACTCATTGTAAGGGATTCTCAATTTGTTGCTAAGAATTCCAAACCGGGCACAGAAGGTTTAGTTACCATGTCACATCCTATATGGACTGAACCTAATCCAGACAGGGGTGACACGTGTACTATATGTATGACTATATGACTGTGATGCTGGAAAGTGTCAAATGGATATGATGACTCAGCATATTCATCTTGACCCAGAGGACAGACAGGACACTAACTAATTAGACTCCTGCCTAATCAGCCTGTTACCAACCCTTAGTAAACAAAAATTGTGTTTGACCAGATACAATGCTATTTCACAGTAAACGAATTGACAGACTTTCAGGAAGCTTATAGGGAAGAACGTTCAACAAGCACATTACACATATGACTGATGATTGGCAGAGATTATTTATTCATTTATTGTCAGACTTCATTGCGGCTTTTGACATTATCGATCAGAGTATGATGCTTGAAAAATGTATGTGTTATGGCTTTACACCCCCTGATATATTGTGGATAAAGAGTTACCTTTGTAACAGAAGTCATATAGAATAGACTGTAGAGAATGAAGTCATATATAATAGACTGTAGAGAATGAAGTCATATATAATAGACTGTAGAGAATGAAGTCATATATAATAGACTGTAGAGAATGAAGTCATATATAATAGACTGTAGAGAATGAAGTCATATATAATAGACTGTAGAGAATGAAGTCATATTGAATAGACTGTAGAGAATGAAGTCATATAGAATGTAGAGAATGAAGTCATATAGAATAGACTGTAGAGAATGAAGTCATATATAACAGAATGTAGAGAATGAAGTCATATATAATAGACTGTAGAGAATGAAGTCATATGTGACCGACTGCCTTGATTCGGTCTTATGTAGCAAACTTGAAGACATTACAACCTTGCACAACATCAATTCACCTCCCAAGTTTAGATAATAAGAATAACCTCATACAATGCAATGAAAATTATATTCACCTAAGGCCTCATTTATAAAAATGTTCTTAGATGTATACTTGGATTTATTCGTAAGATCATTTCCGACGGTGTGCTTACGTTCGATTCATGAAAGACACAGAGAATATACCCTTGCTTACGCTGGCTTTAAGATCCCGTTTGTAATTTACGCTCCTGTGATCTATAAATCTCAAATTAACTTAACATTGACGGCACCTGAACGTGCCGTAAAATCAGCGAGTTCCCCCTTATAAAAAGCCAAACAGGTATCTTGGGAGTGTGTAGCCGCTGCAGTGAACGAGGTGGGGCAGCAAGACAGAACTGTGGCTGATGTGATAAAGAAATGGTCTGACCTTAAACTACAAGGGGAAAGAAAAGCCCTACATAACCGCAGCATTAAGGCAACCCGAGGCGAGCACGTCGGAGCGCTCCCAAATGGACCAGCGCACCAATCACCGGGGAAAGCGCACACACTTGGCACATGCTCCGACGGCGACAGTGAATGTTTAAAAAAGGTGACTTTTCTATTTTCTTCAAATGGTTTAATCCAAACTTTTACATCGTTTAGCAGTAACATCGGAAACGGCGAAGTCGGCTCGCGAAATCCCCACAACTGGATCATCACGGTAAGTATTTGAGAGAAAGTGAAACTTGTTTGTCGGTAACTTTAATATACAAGACATTTATTTTCTTCACATAGAAACGCGGGAAGCTGCGTTGCAGCCTGTGCGCCCTCCACCCAGAGATGAAGACCGAGGGTAAATTGACTTTATATTCACACATTCAGACATCCAACACATTTAAAAAAGCAAAAAAAAGCACACTCTAGGCCTTGTGGCATATTTTGGTTAAACTATCCCCATTGGAATTGCAACCCTCTGCATGCACAGTGCATTCTCCCATCACATGTACAGCTGATTCTCAAGATCTTGCACACTAATGAGATGCTATTGAGCCCACACTACCTCACTGTCTGAGCCAAGGACTACATGCTTTCTGGTGAGTTTTATTACAATACTGGGCGGAGTGAATATATTTTATTTGACAACTAGTAAATAGTTGCCTACAGCAAAGTGTGTTTAAATAATTTCTAACTTGTTAACAATTTCTGCTAGTTAGTTTTTGCTACCATGTGGGGTTTAGCTTGTTTGAGCCTGCTAACTGAGTGTTAATTCACCTGTTTCCATACATGTTTCATTTTAAAACATTTCTCTTAAAAAGGAGTTGTTTAATCAACCGCTTAACTATTTATCTGTACATAGAATTTTTATTTATTTGTATCTTTACAGGAAAATGCTATGGGCCCTATCTGATGTGAAGAATGCAACAAAGATGCAGAATCATCTGGCCAAGTGCATAAAGTTCCCTCAGCGCTCAACACAAGTAACCTCTGACAAAAGTCCCTCTACTTCTATTCGAGGTGAAAATGATGACTCCGACACCTTATCGATAGCAACGGCTCATGGTCCTCCTGGAATCCAGTTTTTTTGACTCCATGGAGGAACGTAGTCAGAGAAATGCTGATGAATGTCTTGCTCTAGCTGTGTATGCAACTGGTTCACTACTGATGCTCACAGGCAATGTGTATTGGAAGAGATTTCTGAATGTTCTTCGCCCAGCATACACCCCTCCGACCAGGCATGCTTTATCTACTCATTTGCTGGATGCAGAGTTCAACAGAGTTCAAGTGAAGGTCAAGCAAATCATGGAGAAAGCAGACTGTATTGCAATCATCTCTGATGGGTGGTCGAATGTTCGTGGGCAAGGAATATTTAACTACATCTCCACCCTTCAACCAGTATTCTACAAGAGCACAGACACAAGGGACAACAGACACACCGGTCTCTACATTGCAGATGAGCTGAAGGCAGTCATCAATGACCTTGGACCACAGAAAGTATTTGCACTGGTGACAGACAATGCTGCGAACATGAAGGCTGCTTGGTCTAAAGTGGAGGAGTCCTACCCTCACATCACACCCATTGGCTGTGCTGCTCATGCATTGAATCTGCTCCTCAAGGACAACATGGCATTGAAAACAATGGATACACTCTACAAGAGAGCCAAGGAAATGGGTAGGTATGTGAAGGGTCATCAAGTTATAGCAGCAATCTACCTCACCAAGCAAAGTGAGAAGAATAAGAGCACCACATTGAAGCTGCCCAGCAACACTCGTTGGGGTGGTATTGTCATCATGTTTGACAGTCTCCTGGAGGGGAAGGAGTCTCCATGAAATGGCCATATCACATTCTGCCGATATGGACAGCCCCTCCTGGATGATGTATTTTGGGAGAGAGTGGTAAGCAGCCTGACACTCCTGAAACCTATAGCAGTAGCCATTGCACGGATTGAGGGAGACAATGCCATCCTGTCTGATGTTCAGACTCTGCTTGCAGATGTAAGAGATCCGTACTGCCCTGCTCACTTCACTGTTGCTCCAATCAGAGGAAACTGCAGTTCTGAAATGCATCAAAAAGCGTGAAGACTTCTGCCTGAAGCCCATACACGCCGCAGCGTAAATGTTGGATCCCAGGTATGCTGGCAAGAGCATCCTGTCTGGTGCAGAGATTAACATGGTGTCATCACTACCGCATCCCGCCACCTTGGCCTGGATGAGGGCAAGGTTCTTGGCAGTCTGGCAAAGTATACTTCCAAGCAAGGGCTTTGAGATGGAAACGCAATATCTCAGTCGTGCCAACATATCTCATCAGCCACCTGGTGGAAGGGACTTTGTGGATCTGAGGCTCTTTCCCCTGTTGCCTCCATCATCCTCCAAATCCCACCATCAGCCGCCTCAGAGCGCAACTGGTCCTTGTTTGGGAACACGCACGCAACAGGCTGACAAATACAAGGGTTGAGAAATGGGTGAACCATCCAGGCAAATTTGAGGCTTTTTGAGCCTGACAACGAGCCATCCTCAACAAGGTTGGAAAGTGACAGTGAAGATGAGGCCTCAGAGTCTGATGTTCAAGAGGTGGACATTGAGGAGGTCCAGGGAGAAGACATGGAAGCCTAAATGAGTTTTCATAGCCTACTGTTATATTACACAAAGACAAACCCAGTTGGTCAGATCATCAGTTTTCCCTGGATATCGCAAAGCACGCATTGAGCAGTCTTGCTTCGCATTGAAGACTGTAAAAAGAGGACCACATGTTGCATTGTTGACACCTTTAAAGATGCTTTCTGGAACCCATAGTTCTAAAGGTAGTGCTTCAAAGACATCTGTCCTTCAGTTGCATATGTAACGGTGTTCGTCTGAGGAAGGAGAAGAGGACCAAGGTGCAGCGTGGTAAGTGTTCATATATTTTAATAAAATACGCAACACTTGACAAAACAACAAACACGACAAATGAACAGTCCTGAAAGGTGAAACAAACACTAAACAGGAAACAACCACCCACAAAACACAGGTGGGAAAAGCCTACCTAAGTATGGTTCTCAATCAGAGACAACGATAGACAGCTGCCTCTGAGAACCCCACCCGGCCAAACACATAGAAATAGACAACATAGAACAAAAACATAGAATGCCCACCCCAACCAAAATAGAGACATAAAAAGGATCTCTAAGGTCAGGGTGTGACAGTATACTACATCGTTCTCTCACCGTCTGTTATTTCCCCCCTTCCAACACCCTGTAGCAAAGGGTTCCCCAAAGATCGCCTTTCTGCTTTACACGACCCATTGGAGCCAAAAGTTTACCTCACACCTAGTCAACCTAGTTGTAAGCTACTGTAACTCTGAGAATTTCTCTCCTTTTTCTGTATTTCCTGTTAGCAGAATAACACCTCCCCCTAATGGCTAAGACATAAAAACAGCAAGGCTCCATGAGATCACCACGTGGGATTTAGAAATATATGTAACATTGATTAAAATAACTAAAGTAAGTATATCAAACCTGCATCCAAAGTACATTTAACCTCCCAAAATGTATTTTCCAGTATCAGTATTTCCTTTTTCAGGCTTTTTTCCTGAGGTAATAGACTCGACTGTTCAACGCTGACAGCCAAATGTTTAATACCCCTGTTATTCCCAGAACACATTCTGGAAAGTCTCTAGATTCAGTGGTCCCTTTATTAGGTACAAACCCGCTGTGCATCTGGAGCAGTGTGAATTCAGACCAACTGATGAAGCTGGGAAAGGAGATGGACTGTTGGAGTTTATTAGTCAGTACCAGCTGAGTGATGGAGTCCAGTTGGAGTTTATTACAGTCAGTACCAGCTGAGTGATGGAGTCCAGTTGGAGTTTATTAGTCAGTACCAGCTGAGTGATGGAGTCCAGTTGGAGTTTATTAGTCAGTACCAGCTGAGTGTTGGAGTCCAGTTGGAGTTTATTACAGTCAGTACCAGCTGAGTGTTGGAGTCCAGTTGGAGTTTATTAGTCAGTACCAGCTGAGTGTTGGAGTCCAGTTGGAGTTTATTACAGTCAGTACCAGCTGAGTGTTGGAGTCCAGTTGGAGTTTATTACAGTCAGTACCAGCTGAGTGTTGGAGTCCAGTTGGAGTTTATTAGTCAGTACCAGCTGAGTGTTGGAGTCCAGTTGGAGTTTATTACAGTCAGTACCAGCTGAGTGTTGGAGTCCAGTTGGAGTTTATTAGTCAGTACCAGCTGAGTGTTGGAGTTTATTAGTCAGTACCAGCTGAGTGTTGGAGTCCAGTTGGAGTTTATTAGTCAGTACCAGCTGAGTGTTGGAGTCCAGTTGGAGTTTATTAGTCAGTACCAGCTGAGTGTTGGAGTCCAGTTGGAGTTTATTAGTCAGTACCAGCTGAGTGTTGGAGTCCAGTTGGAGTTTATTAGTCAGTACCAGCTGAGTGTTGGAGTTTATTAGTCAGTACAAGCTGAGTGTTGGAGTCCAGTTGGAGTTTATTAGTCAGTACCAGCTGAGTGTTGGAGTTTATTAGTCAGTACAAGCTGAGTGTTGGAGTCCAGTTGGAGTTTATTAGTCAGTACCAGCTGAGTGTTGGAGTCCAGTTGGAGTTTATTAGTCAGTACCAGCTGAGTGTTGGAGTCCAGTTGGAGTTTATTACAGTCAGTACCAGCTGAGTGTTGGAGTCCAGTTGGAGTTTATTAGTCAGTACCAGCTGAGTGTTGGAGTTTATTAGTCAGTACAAGCTGAGTGTTGGAGTCCAGTTGGAGTTTATTAGTCAGTACCAGCTGAGTGTTGGAGTCCAGTTGGAGTTTATTAGTCAGTACCAGCTGAGTGTTGGAGTCCAGTTGGAGTTTATTACAGTCAGTACCAGCTGAGTGTTGGAGTCCAGTTGGAGTTTATTAGTCAGTACCAGCTGAGTGTTGGAGTCCAGTTGGAGTTTATTAGTCAGTACCAGCTGAGTGTTGGAGTCCAGTTGGAGTTTATTAGTCAGTACCAGCTGAGTGTTGGAGTCCAGTTGGAGTTTATTAGTCAGTACCAGCTGAGTGTTGGAGTCCAGTTGGAGTTTATTAGTCAGTACCAGCTGAGTGATGGAGTCCAGTTGGAGTTTATTAGTCAGTACCAGCTGAGTGTTGGAGTCCAGTTGGAGTTTATTAGTCAGTACAAGCTGAGTGTTGGAGTCCAGTTGGAGTTTATTAGTCAGTACCAGCTGAGTGTTGGAGTCCAGTTGGAGTTTATTAGTCAGTACCAGCTGAGTGAAGGAGTCCAGTTGGAGTTTATTACAGTCAGTACCAGCTGAGTGTTGGAGTCCAGTTGGAGTTTATTAGTCAGTACCAGCTGAGTGTTGGAGTCCAGTTGGAGTTTATTAGTCAGTACCAGCTGAGTGTTGGAGTCCAGTTGGAGTTTATTAGTCAGTACCAGCTGAGTGTTGGAGGTCAGTTGGAGTTTATTAGTCAGTACCAGCTGAGTGTTGGAGTCCAGTTGGAGTTTATTAGTCAGTACCAGCTGAGTGTTGGAGTCCAGTTGGAGTTTATTAGTCAGTACCAGCTGAGTGAAGGAGTCCAGTTGGAGTTTATTACAGTCAGTACCAGCTGAGTGTTGGAGTCCAGTTGGAGTTTATTAGTCAGTACCAGCTGAGTGTTGGAGTCCAGTTGGAGTTTATTAGTCAGTACCAGCTGAGTGTTGGAGTCCAGTTGGAGTTTATTAGTCAGTACCAGCTGAGTGTTGGAGTCCAGTTGGAGTTTATTAGTCAGTACCAGCTGAGTGTTGGAGTCCAGTTGGAGTTTATTAGTCAGTACCAGCTGAGTGTTGGAGTCCAGTTGGAGTTTATTAGTCAGTACCAGCTGAGTGATGGAGTCCAGTTGGAGTTTATTAGTCAGTACCAGCTGAGTGTTGGAGTCCAGTTGGAGTTTATTAGTCAGTACCAGCTGAGTGATGGAGTCCAGTTGGAGTTTATTAGTCAGTACCAGCTGAGTGATGGAGTCCAGTTGGAGTTTATTAGTCAGTACCAGCTGAGTGTTGGAGTCCAGTTGGAGTTTATTAGTCAGTACCAGCTGAGTGTTGGAGTCCAGTTGGAGTTTATTAGTCAGTACCAGCTGAGTGTTGGAGTCCAGTTGGAGTTTATTAGTCAGTACCAGCTGAGTGTTGGAGTCCAGTTGGAGTTTATTAGTCAGTACCAGCTGAGTGATGGAGTCCAGTTGGAGTTTATTAGTCAGTACCAGCTGAGTGTTGGAGTCCAGTTGGAGTTTATTAGTCAGTACCAGCTGAGTGTTGGAGTCCAGTTGGAGTTTATTAGTCAGTACCAGCTGAGTGTTGGAGTCCAGTTGGAGTTTATTAGTCAGTACCAGCTGAGTGATGGAGTCCAGTTGGAGTTTATTAGTCAGTACCAGCTGAGTGTTGGAGTCCAGTTGGAGTTTATTAGTCAGTACCAGCTGAGTGTTGGAGTCCAGTTGGAGTTTATTAGTCAGTACCAGCTGAGTGTTGGAGTCCAGTTGGAGTTTATTACAGTCAGTACCAGCTGAGTGATGGAGTCCAGTTGGAGTTTATTAGTCAGTACCAGCTGAGTGATGGAGTCCAGTTGGAGTTTATTAGTCAGTACCAGCTGAGTGTTGGAGTCCAGTTGGAGTTTATTAGTCAGTACCAGCTGAGTGTTGGAGTCCAGTTGGAGTTTATTAGTCAGTACCAGCTGAGTGATGGAGTCCAGTTGGAGTTTATTAGTCAGTACCAGCTGAGTGTTGGAGTCCAGTTGGAGTTTATTAGTCAGTACCAGCTGAGTGATGGAGTCCAGTTGGAGTTTATTAGTCAGTACCAGCTGAGTGTTGGAGTCCAGTTGGAGTTTATTAGTCAGTACCAGCTGAGTGTTGGAGTCCAGTTGGAGTTTATTAGTCAGTACCAGCTGAGTGATGGAGTCCAGTTGGAGTTTATTAGTCAGTACCAGCTGAGTGTTGGAGTCCAGTTGGAGTTTATTAGTCAGTACCAGCTGAGTGATGGAGTCCAGTTGGAGTTTATTAGTCAGTACCAGCTGAGTGTTGGAGTCCAGTTGGAGTTTATTAGTCAGTACCAGCTGAGTGTTGGAGTCCAGTTGGAGTTTATTAGTCAGTACCAGCTGAGTGTTGGAGTCCAGTTGGAGTTTATTAGTCAGTACCAGCTGAGTGATGGAATTATTTAAAAAAAACTGTTTAGAAACTTTTCTGAGTTACAAAAGACCATCACAGACGGTGCTGTCAATTTACACATTCTAAAGTTCAAACAGTAACAGAATACCTGAATACTTCTCTGCTTTAGTGTCTAGCAAGCCCAGACCTCAGGACTTGGTGTATGGAGGAGCAATTTACTATCGTGAACAGGGTGGTGAACCTAGTAAAGTGGAAACTGAGTGTAGATATCACAACTCCTTTTGAGCCGTGTCTGTTATACGTTTGATCAATGGGTATAATGGTCAATCTGATCCCCGAGGTCCTCAGGATCACTTGGATATAAAGAGTTGGAGGTAAAGGGAAACAATATGAAACTAAGGCATTAAAACACTGGCAGAATTATTTCATCAACTCACATAAAATGTATTTTTAAGTATAAATACCCTTCTAAGAATGTCTGTTGAATGTGTGAATGTAAAACCAACTTTACCTCGGTGGGATAAAGTGCGTGAGGCTCCCAAATCAGCAGGTGCCAGGAGTGAGGGGGAATGTTTGGCGACAGGTGTCGAGGGTCCACCCACGTCTGTGTCCATGTCCTCTGTTCGCGTGTTGATCAGCATCAGTCCTGCAAACCCAGAACCAGTTGAACACATCGGTTGGGCAGATTGTGACTGAACTGGGAAGAATACGCAGGGTTTTCATTCAATTTACATTATGCAATTGTTGAACGTTTTCCACAACGTGAAAAAAAAAAGAAGCTTTGTTTATTGTCTTGGTGTCACGTTCCTGACCTTATTTTCCTTTGTTTAGCTTTGTTTAGTTGGTCAGGACGTGAGCTGGGTGGGCAGTCTATGTTATGTGTTTCTATGTTTAGGTTCATTGGTAATTAGCCTTATATGGTTCTCAATCAGGGGCAGGTGTTTGACGTTTCCTCTGATTGAGAACCATATAAAGGTAGGCTGTTCACACCGTCTGTTTGTGGGTGATTGTCTTCCGTGTCAGTGTTTGTACCACACGGGACTGTTTCGTTTGTTTAGTCTGTACCTGTTCGTGCGTTCTTCGTTATATGTAAGTTCACATGTTCAGGTCTGACATCGTTTGTTGTTTTGTATAGTTTGTCAGTGTTCTTCGTTTCGTCTTCTTTAAAATAAATCGAACATGTATTCTCCACAAGCTGCGTTTTGGTCCGATCCATGCTCCTCCTCAGACGAGGAGGAGAACAATCGTTACACTTGGCATTCTGTTTCTTACCACCGATCTCTGTATGAGCTGCCGCCTCCTCGCGGCATCAGCCGGGGCAGGCTCTCCATTGGGTGCTGGGTTAGGAGGCTCTTGGGAGTCCATTCTAATCCCTGCATCCATTTCAATACTATTCCTCGGGGCTATGTAGTGGAGCACATGCCAGTATTACGCGTCACCTTTGATTGGGGAGGGAAACCATTAAAACAGGCCAACCTTTTATATTTAGGTTTGAAATTGCACACAATGTTCTTGTCAAACAAACTTGCACTACAGTTACTGAGATGTCCCCTTGAAAGCTGTTTGCATTTTGTTGCAATGCTAGTGGAAACGATAGGATTCAGCTGATTCCATACGTTCACACTAGCATTGCTACAAAATTAACAAGCTTCAAGGGGACATCTCAGTAACCGTAGGGCCAAGTTAAAAACTGTTTTCAGCATATAAAATGTTGGTATATGTTGCAAGTTGACCCATTTTAAAACTAAACATCATTTAATACAAAACTTAAATGATCTTCTGTGGCTTGTCGAGGACTTTTCCACCTGATGCATCAAGCAAACAACACCTGTTCTTCAGCAGTCCGATGGTGCGATCCACAACAGACCTTGTTCTGCCGAGAGCCAAATTGTAGCGTATTTCCTGTTTGGGGATCGGAAAAGGGAGTGAGAAGCCACGTTTTCAGTGGATAGCCCTTGTCACCTAATAGGGTAAAAAAAAAAAAAAGCAATTACTCACGAGAAGCCACCAGCTTCTCGTCATTCTGTTCCTATTTGATCTCTCTCCTCTCCCATGTTTCATTTGGGCATTCTGTACCTATTTGATCTCTCTCCTCTCCCATGTTTCATTTGGTCATTCTGTACCTATTTGATCTCTCTCCTCTCCCATGTTTCATTTGGGCATTCTGTACCTATTTGATCTCTCTCCTCTCCCGTGTTTCATTTGGTCATTCTGTACCTATTTGATCTCTCTTCTCTCCCGTGTTTCATTTGGGCATTCTGTACCTATTTGATCTCCCGTGTTTCATTTGGGCATTCTGTACCTATTTGATCTCCCGTGTTTCATTTGGGCATTCTGTACCTATTTGATCTCCCATGTTTCATTTGGTCATTCTGTACCTATTTGATCTCTCTCCTCTCCCATGTTTCATTTGGGCATTCTGTACCTATTTGATCTCTCTCCTCTCCCATGTTTCATTTGGGCATTCTGTACCTATTTGATCTCTCTCCTCTCCCATGTTTCATTTGGGCATTCTGTACCTATTTGATCTCTCTCCTCTCCCGTGTTTCATTTGGTCATTCTGTACCTATTTGATCTCTCTTCTCTCCCGTGTTTCATTTGGGCATTCTGTACCTATTTGATCTCCCGTGTTTCATTTGGGCATTCTGTACCTATTTGATCTCCCGTGTTTCATTTGGGCATTCTGTACCTATTTGATCTCCCGTGTTTCATTTGGGCATTCTGTACCTATTTGATCTCCCGTGTTTCATTTGGGCATTCTGTACCTATTTGATCTCCCGTGTTTCATTTGGGCATTCTGTACCTATTTGATCTCCCGTGTTTCATTTGGGCATTCTGTACCTATTTGATCTCCCGTGTTTCATTTGGGCATTCTGTACCTATTTGATCTCCCGTGTTTCATTTGGGCATTCTGTACCTATTTGATCTCCCGTGTTTCATTTGGGCATTCTGTACCTATTTGATCTCCCGTGTTTCATTTGGGCATTCTGTACCTATTTGTTTTGTAAACAAAAGCCAGGAATGTTTTGGTACAGAGATTGTAGTTCAGCAGCTTCAATGTACAGGATATGTTTTAGCCTGCCAGTTACTCTGCAATAAACAAACTGCTTCTTTAAACATGGTGTCGTATCATCAATACTTGTTTTTAAATTAAGATGAGAATATTCCTTTATTTTCAAATGTCCTGTATTTTGGTAATAAATTCAGTTATTTAGGTGTTTAGCATTGTGTGGAATGGTACAAGATATATATATATATATATACCAGTAATTACTGTACATTATATTTTCAATCATACTTTTCTGTAAGCAATTCTGTAACATATACATTTTGTACTCGAGAGTCATTACTATGGATGTGTTATATCTAGTCATTGGGGCAACAGTAACATTCTCCTGTGTATTGCTTCCCCATACAGTACACGACAGCATGTGCAGTAGCATGCACAACGAGCTTGTTAGTCCCAGGGAGTTGCTGGGCTTCCAAACCAGCCAACCAAAGGCCTGCAATCCCCTTGAGCATAGGTGTTACAATGTTTCCACACATTGTGATAAACCAGCCAACCAAAAGCCTGCAATCCCTTGAGCATAGGTGTTACAATGTTTCCACACATTGTGATAAACCAGCCAACCAAAAGCCTGCAATCCCTTGAGCATAGGTGTTACAATGTTTCCACACATTGTGATAAAGATTAGCACAGTCATCATTAAATGCAATGTTTCCACACATTGTGATAAAGATTAGCACAGTCATCATTAAATGCAATGTTTCCACATGTAACGGATGTGAAATGGCTAGCTAGTTAGCGGGTGCGCGCTAGTAGCATTTCAATCAGTTACGTCACTTGCTCTGAGACTTAAGTAGTGTTGCCCCTTGCTTTGCAAGGGCCGCGGCTTTTGTGGAGCGATGGGTAACGACGCTTCGTGGTTGACTGTTGTTGATGTGTGCAGAGGGTCCCTGGTTCGCGCCCGTGTCGGGGCGAGGGGACGACGTAAAGTTATACTGTTACACACACATTGTGATAAAGATTAGCACAGTCATCATTAAATGCAATGTTTCCACACATTGTGATAAAGATTAGCACAGTCATCATTAAATGCAATGATTCCATCATTTTCACCATTATGCTTTCTCTGAAATCATTGTAGAAATTGGATTACAATCCAAACTGATGAAAACATGATCAGCATAATGACAGAGGGCTAATCAATAAATCCCCATTTAAAAATACATTGTAGAGTACACAACTGATAATTGAAAAACTATTGCAATCTAAAAAAAATAAAACTGAAGGCCTGAAACTGAAAGACTACAAAATCTTAAATTGTCCATGCCATGGCAGGTGTTCATTCAATGGAACTATAGACCTACACAGAGCAGTGTTTGGGCCTAGCCAGTCTACATAATCCACCTGGAACCTCTCAACTTCTTCCATAAACATGGCAGTACTTTACCGTGCGTGTGGGCGTGTTCCTCTGTAAAGTTGAGTCGCCCTGCTTGGCTGTTCAGCGCCATGCAGCATCTGTGACTGGCTGGCGAGACTTCAGTAAGGGCTAGGGGCAAGCAGCTCCATCCCTTCTCCCGTGCCTTCATCAATAGAGCCGGTCTAACCAGGGGTTATTAATGTATGTATTGAATGGTCCAGATTATCCGACATCCGGCCAGGTGTGAACATTAATGCTAGCCATCTCCAGACAACGTCCATCAGAGGAATACTTTTTGGAGGACACGTTTTGCCGTCAAAACCCATATGTTTGTGATTTAAGTAATTTACCTTTTAATTCTCTCTGCTCCTCTCATGGGAGTCAGTGTCATGTGACGCATGATATTAATCAAGGACTGATTGTTTTAGTAGCCTACCGTACCTGCCACGTTTCACTATGGCCCAGGCGTAGCAGTGGAGGGGTTTACAGTTCAGTTAACCCCTCCAGGCGCTACTGATCCAACCCCTGGTTAACCTTCCATATGGTCCTGATGCCACCTTTATACCTGCCTGCTGGCCACGATGTGGAAGCGCTGATGCTCCGGTCCAACAAACATCTCCAAACAATTGTTTTTCTATTTTCACTCAGATTGTATTTAGAGGCGGCGCTTGTTGGCTCCAGAGTGGCGTCGTAACGACACTTTTCAATCCCAGTAAAAATAGTTTGTCCAGGAGCACATTTCGAGCTGGGGGTCGACTGCATCTGGGGGGGGGGTGATTGCTTTTTTCTGCCAGATTTTTCTATTTTATTTTGTATTTTCTTATTTAAAAAAAATACTTTACAGTTGAATTTCATTTCCCTGTGATTTGATTCCATATCAAAGATTTGCCTTAAGATCATGAACAAACTATATGTGGGGAATTTGAGTCCTTTGGTCACTGTCGAGGACTTGAAGCAGCTCTTTGGCGAGAAGAAGCTTCCTGGGGCCGGGCAGGTTCTGCTCAAATCCGGCTATGCTTTTGTGGACTTCCCCGACCAAAACTGGGCCATAAAAGCTATTGAGCCACTCTCTGGTAAGTGTCTATCTGCAGGGGCTGATGCAGGAATGTCTCCGCGACTGGGCTGAAACGCTCAAAACAATTATTGGGAAAATAAATGATAAATAATCATTATTACCTTGCCAGTTTTTGGCTCGGGACTGTATTGGATACGCGCTGTTGCATCGGTGGCAGAGTTGACTCGCACTCACTCCGTCATGGTCAAACAAATATATCGCGAATTACAGATCATACACACTCACAAATGTCATCCCTGCGTAACTAAAACAGGACTCATTGTAACGTAATTATCGCATAACAGTTCTATTGTGGAAATGACAGAGGGGCGCTACTTTGTAATCAACCATTGGAATGCACGGGATGCTCTGATGTTCGGGTAGGCATCATTATTTTTCAGTATATTTTTCTTGATTTTATTGAAAAGAACCGACCAAAGTAACCGTAGAGAATGTGTCAAAGCCATGTTCCTATGATGCCTGGGTATGTTTTTACGAGGTGTCTTAAAGGTAGGTGATGGGGGTCCGGAGATAAGAACGAATAAACAGGTAGCAGGGGGGTGACGAGGTGAGAGGCTTATTCTGAGCTGCGCCAGGCCACTAAAACAAAGCTGCAAGAAGAGGGAAACATGTCGGAGTTTAGTAGTTCTACACAGAAACCCAACAGATGTATGGACGTAAAGAACACATAGCCATAGAGAGCAAGGCATTCCTCTCTCTCTCTAAGGCTCACCTCTAATCTTACATTCTTTACAAAGAAAAGCAGACCCTTATTGCTGACAGTATCAGTCTTGTCAATGGCAACATGCTACAGTAGCCATATGCAATATTACATTGTTAACAATGTCATATTCGTCTCATCCTTACAGGGAAAGTTGAATTACATGGGAAGGTGCTTGAGGTAGACTACTCTGTTCCCAAAAAGCTAAGGTAATTTTATTTATTTATTCATGTTTCTTTATATCTGATCACCTGGTCTATCTGTCTGTTGTCCCCGTCTGTTTTCTTTTTCTTGTATTGAAACTTTATTTAACTGGGCAAGTTAGTTATTAAGAACAAATTCTTATTTACAATGACGCCTACACCGGCCAAACCCGGACGACGCTGGGCCAACTGTCCTCAAACCTGTAGCATAGCTGTGTAACGGAGTGACATGTTGTTTCTGTTGATTTGTTTTGTTAGTAATGCATATATTATCTAAGTATTTGTATCAGTCCACAAGTAGTTTTATATATAACATTTTTGATGGAATAACACTTTATATACATTTATTATATATAAAATGGGCGAAGTGTAGCACTTCCTGTTTCAATGGCCTCAGTGAATGCTGTAATCCATGTTCAGAGTCTACTCCTGGTTTTAGGTGGCCCGTACAAATACTATGTTCAGAGCCTACTCCTGGTTTTAGGTGGCCCGTACAAATACTATGTTCAGAGTCTACTCCTGGTTTTAGGTGGCCCGTACAAATACTATGTTCAGAGTCTACTCCTGGTTTTAGGTGGCCCGTACAAATACTATGTTCAGAGTCTACTCCTGGTTTTAGGTGGCCCGTACAAATACTATGTTCAGAGTCTACTCCTGGTTTTAGGTGGCCCGTACAAATACTATGTTCAGAGTCTACTCCTGGTTTTAGGTGGCCCGTACAAATACTATGTTCAGAGTCCTACTCCTGGTTTTAGGTAGCCCATAAAAATACTATGTTCAGAGTCTACTCCTGGTTTTAGGTGACCCGTACAAATACTATGTTCAGAGTCTACTCCTGGTTTTAGGTGGCCCATACAAATACTATGTTCAGAGTCTACTCCTGGTTTTAGGTGGCCCATACAAATACTATGTTCAGAGTCTACTCCTGGTTTTAGGTGGCCCATACAAATACTATGTTCAGAGCCTACTCCTGGTTTTAGGTGGCCCGTACAAATACTATGTTCAGAGTCTACTCCTGGTTTTAGGTGGCCCATAAAAATACTATGTTCAGAGTCTACTCCTGGTTTTAGGTGGCCTGTACAAATACTATGTTCAGAGTCTACTCCTGGTTTTAGGTGGCCCATAAAAATACTATGTTCAGAGTCTACTCCTGGTTTTAGGTGGCCCATAAAAATACTAGATGATAAACAGATATGCATACATTTGTCAACACTTTGTAGTTCATTTTGTGTGCTGTTTTTTTGGAGTTGGTTGTGATTCATCGGCTCAGAAACACTGATTGATTCATTGGCTCAGAAACACTGATTGATTCATCGGCTCAGAAACAATGATTGATTAATTGCCTCAGAAACACTGATTGATTAATTGGCTCAAACATTTAGTTAATACCTAATGGTCTATAGTTAGATCTAACAGTAATATCTGTACCCCTATTGCTTGGGCCTGTTGGAATGAATGATAATGTCAACTGAATGGCGCAATAGCGTGAAAAAACGGTATCACATCCTCGACATGATCACGTTTGAAGCAACAATTCCCTTCCTCATGCACCACCTCAGGGATTTCCAAAAGACTGCATTGTTTGACATTAAGGTAAATATTCAAACCCCTTGTTTGGGAAGGATACGTGACCTCTGCTTTATGTGTTTCTTCCCCCATCTCTCCAATGCTGGTAGCCTCTCCTGCATGCAGAATACCCCTCTGACATGGCCAGGGCCAAGGCAGGGCCAGGGACAGGGCTGTGCACAGACCTTTTTGTGAGCAGGTTAAAAAAAAATAGATAAGTAAAAAAAAAAAAAAAAAAAGTAACAAATAATTAAAGAGCAGCAGTAAAATAACAATAGCAAGGCTATATACAGGGTGTACCGGTACAGAGTCAATGTGCGGGGGCACCGGTTAGTCGAGATAATTGAGGTATTATGTACATGTAGGTAGAGTTAAAGTGACTATTCATAGATAACAAACAGAATAGCAGCAGAGTAAAAAGAGGGGGGGCAATGCAAATAATCTGGGTAGCCCTTTGATTAGCTGTTCAGGAGTCTTATGCCTTGGGGGTAGAAGCTGTTAAGAAGCCATTTGGACCTAGACTTGGCACTCCGGTACCGCTTGGCGTGCAGTAGCAGAGAGAACAGGCTATGACTAGGGTGGCTGGAGTCTCTGCCAATTTTTAGGGCCTTCCTCTGACACCACCTGGTGTAGAGGTCCTGGATGGCAGGAAGCTTGGCCCCAGTGATGTACTGGGCCATACGCACTACCCTCTGTAGTGCCTTGCGGTCAGAGGCTGAGCAGTTGTCATAACAGGCAGTGATGCAACCAGTCAGGATGCTCTCGATGGTGCAGCTGTAGAACCTTTTGAGGATCTGAGGTCAAAAGTTTGGACACACCTACTCATTCATGGGTTTTTCTTTATTTGTACTATTTTCTACATTATAGAATAATAGTGAAGATGTCAATGGACTATGGAATCATGTAGTAACCAAAAAAGTGTTAAACAAATCAAAATATATTTTAGATTTTAGAAGTAGCCTTTGCCTTGATGACAGCTTTGCACACTCTTGGCAATCTATCAACCAGCTTCACCTGGAATGCTTTTCCAACAGTCTTAAAGGAGTTCCCACATATGCTGAGCACTTGATGGCTGCTTTTCCTTAACTCTGCGGTCCAACTCATCTCAAACCATCTCAATTGGGTTGATGTTGGCTGATTGTGGAGGCCAGGTCATCTGATGCAGCACTCCATCACTCTCCTTCTTGGTCAAATAGCCCTTATATATAAATATATTTTGATTTGTTTAACACTTTTTTGGTTACTACATGATTCCATATGTGTTATTTCATAGTTGATGTCTTCACTATTATTCTACAATGTAGAAAGTAGTAGAAATAAAGAAAAACCCTGGAATGAGTAGGTGTGTCCTAAACGTTTGACTGGTACTGTATATATATACTGTATATATACATATATATCTTGTGTAGCCCTTTCAAAAACCTTCCTTTTGCACCAGTGCTTAGAGGACTGTCTCCGTATGATTTGCAGGCCTGTGTCATGGACGCATCAATGCTGCCTATGTTCACTTCTATGCCACTCCCTGGAATAAGCACATGGCATGGCACGCCACACTGTCTTCATGTGTATTGATATCTATTTCTGTCTCACTACTTTCAGACTTGATCAAAATGTTAGAGAAAAGTGAGCATCTGATTTTCAACTTTGATTTGGTAAAATAGGAAAACATTTGTATATTTTTGTATGTATTTTCAATACTGTTATGACAGTAATTATGGTGGATTTGTGGTGAAACTTTTGGGAAATGATTGTCAAGTTCATTTCACCACATGCCATTTCAATCCCTGCTTGTTGTAATGGATTGTTATTTTCTCTGTCCATGTGAAGTTGGGGTTGGTGTCACATGAGCTAGTCAGGTCTGCCGTAGTATGATGTTAGTTCCAGACATAGAATTACAATGGATCATTCTAGAATCATACTAATTCTATGGTTCCAGAGGCCTGTGTGTTTGACCTGCTTCCTTGGCTGTTGTTGTTGATCTCCTGCATCCTTAGTGGGATTCTCCACAATATGGGGAGGACAGAGTTAGTGGGATTCTCCACAATACGGGGAGGACAGAGTTAGTGGGATTCTCCACAATACGGGGAGGACAGAGTTAGTGGGATTCTCCACAATACGGGGAGGACAGAGTTAGTGGGATTCTCCACAATATGGGGAGGACAGAGTTAGTGGGATTCTCCACAATACGGGGAGGACAGAGTTAGTGGGATTCTCCACAATACGGGGAGGACAGAGTTAGTGAGATTCTCCACAATACGGGGAGGACAGAGTTAGTAGGATTCTCCACAATACGGGGAGGACAGAGTTAGTGGGATTCTCCACAATATGGGGAGGACAGAGTTAGTGGGATTCTCCACAATATGGGGAGGACAGAGTTAGTGGGATTCTCTCCTGTTTGACCCTGTGAGCTGTTAACTAATCTTTATCCCCTCCTCCTCTCTCATCTCTGCAGGAGTCGGAAGATCCAGATCAGGAACATTCCGTCTCATCTACAGTGGGAGGTGAGTCAGTCAGTCAGTGCCTGGTGTTATAGTCTTTGGGGTTTTGTTCGGTTTCGTTTTTGGATTTCAATTTTGAGGTTGGTTCTGTTTGGGTGTGGCTTTGCCCTGATTGGAATCATCCTCGTTTTTGGTCAGGATATGTAGGACCTGTCGCCTCGTTAGTTAGTCTTTTGTTTCAGCTGTGCTGGCCCAGAGCGGCTGGCCCTGGGGTCCAGGGGCCATGAGAGTTTCAGCTGTGCTGGCCCAGAGCGGCTGGCCCTGGGGTCCAGGGGCCATGAGAGTTTCAGCTGTGCTGGCCCAGAGCGGCTGGCCCTGGGGTCCAGGGGCCATGAGAGATGTTAGAAGAGCGGGACCCCTGTTTAGCTTGTCCTCTGTGTGTGATAAAAACAAAGCCTTTTATCTTGTTTCCCTCTTTCATTTGTTCCACTTGCTTTTACCTCCATATGTTTTATAGTTAATCCCAGGCCCCCGTCCGCCGGCCCCCGGCCCCAGGCCCCCGTCCCCGCAGGAGGCCTTTTGGTAGGATGTCATTGTAAATAAGAATTTGTTCTTAACTGACTTGCCTAGTTAAATAAAAGTGAAATAAAAAATATGACCAGTTGGTGTGGGTTATTATGTTAGTTATCCTTTTCTGGGGTCAGCACTCATGGTGGGTTTCTATTAGGACCCATTTTCTTGGCTAGCCCTCACCACCTGTTTCGTTCTGATTTTCTGTGGCTTATATGTTAGTCAGTGTCCCTCTGTGGTGGTATGGTGAGGGTTAGGACAGTGTCCCTGTGTGGTGAGGGCTAGGACAGTGTCCCTGTGTGGTGGTGAGGGTTAGGACAGTGTCCCTGTGTGGTGAGGGCTAGGACAGTGTCCCTGTGTGGTGGTGAGGGCTAGGACAGTGTCCCTGTGTGGTGAGGGCTAGGACAGTGTCCCTGTGTGGTGAGGGCTAGGACAGTGTCCCTGTGTGGTGGTGAGGGCTAGGACAGTGTCCCTGTGTGGTGGTGAGGGCTAGGACAGTGTCCCTGTGTGGTGGTGAGGGCTAGGACAGTGTCCCTGTGTGGTGGTGAGGGCTAGGACAGTGTCCCTGTGTGGTGGTGAGGGCTAGGACAGTGTCCCTGTGTGGTGGTGAGGGCTAGGACAGTGTCCCTGTGTGGTGGTGAGGGCTAGGACAGTGTCCCTGTGTGGTGGTGAGGGCTAGGACAGTGTCCCTGTGTGGTGGTGAGGGCTAGGACAGTGTCCCTGTGTGGTGAGGGCTAGGACAGTGTCCCTGTGTGGTGGTGTAGTCAGGGGTAGGACAGTGTCCCTGTGTGGTGAGGACTAGGAACTAACAGTCTAACAGTAACTCAGCTGTAACCCAGGGCTAACAGTAACCCAGGGCTAACAGTAACCCAGGGCTAACAGTAACTCAGCCGTAACCCAGGGCTAACAGTAACCCAGGGCTAACAGTAACTCAGCCGTAACCCAGGGCTAACAGTAACCCAGGGCTAACAGTAACTCAGCCGTAACCCTGGGCTAACGGTAACCCAGGGCTAACAGTAACTCAGCCGTAACCCAGGGCTAACAGTAACCCAGGGCTAACAGTAACCCAGGGCTAACAGTAACTCAGCCGTAACCCAGGGCTAACAGTAACCCAGGGCTAACAGTAACTCAGCTGTAACCCAGGGGTAACAGTAACTCAGCCGTAACCCAGGGCTAACAGTAACCCAGGACTAACAGTAACTCAGCCGTAACCCAGGGCTAACAGTAACCCAGGACTAACAGTAACTCAGCTGTAACCCAGGGCTAACAGTAACCCAGGGCTAACAGTAACTCAGCCGTAACCCAGGGCTAACAGTAACCCAGGGCTAACAGTAACTCAGCCGTAACCCAGGGCTAACAGTAACCCAGGGCTAACAGTAACTCAGCCGTAACCCTGGGCTAACGGTAACCCAGGGCTAACAGTAACTCAGCCGTAACCCAGGGCTAACAGTAACCCAGGGCTAACAGTAACCCAGGGCTAACAGTAACTCAGCCGTAACCCAGGGCTAACAGTAACCCAGGACTAACAGTAACTCAGCCGTAACCCAGGGCTAACAGTAACCCAGGACTAACAGTAACTCAGCTGTAACCCAGGGCTAACAGTAGCTCAGCTGTAACCCAGGACTAACAGTAACTCAGCCGTAACCCAGGACTAACAGTAACTCAGCTGTAACCCAGGGCTAACAGTAACTCAGCTGTAACCCAGGGCTAACAGTAACTCAGCTGTAACCCAGGGCTAACAGTAACTCAGCTGTAACCCAGGGCTAACAGTAACTCAGCCGTAACCCAGGACTAACAGTAACTCAGCCGTAACCCAGGACTAACAGTAACCCAGGGCTAACAGTAACTCAGCTGTAACCCAGGACTAACAGTAACCCAGGGCTAACAGTAACTCAGCTGTAACCCAGGACTAACAGTAACTCAGCCGTAACCCAGGGCTAACAGTAACTCAGCTGTAACCCAGGACTAACAGTAACTCAGCTGTAACCCAGGACTAACAGTAACTCAGCTGTAACCCAGGACTAACAGTAACTCAGCTGTAACCCAGGACTAACAGTAACTCAGCTGTAACCCAGGGCTAACAGTAACTCAGCCGTAACCCAGGACTAACAGTAACTCAGCCGTAACCCAGGACTAACAGTAACTCAGCTGTAACCCAGGACTAACAGTAACTCAGCCGTAACCCAGGACTAACAGTAACTCAGCCGTAACCCAGGACTAACAGTAACTCAGCTGTAACCCAGGGCTAACAGTAACTCAGCTGTAACCCAGGACTAACAGTAACCCAGGACTAACAGTAACTCAGCTGTAACCCAGGACTAACAGTAACTCAGCCGTAACCCAGGACTAACAGTAACTCAGCTGTAACCCAGGGCTAACAGTAACTCAGCTGTAACCCAGGACTAACAGTAACCCAGGACTAACAGTAACTCAGCTGTAACCCAGGACTAACAGTAACTCAGCTGTAACCCAGGGCTAACAGTAACCCAGGACTAACAGTAACCCAGGACTAACAGTAACTCAGCTGTAACCCAGGGCTAACAGTAACTCAGCTGTAACCCAGGACAGTAACTGTGTGTGTGTAATTGATTGTGTTCCGTCTTTCCCTCAGGTTTTGGACGGCCTTCTAGCTCAGTATGGTACTGTAGACAATGTGGAACAAGGTGAGACATGACAATACATTATCTCTTATATCATTACAATCTCTTCAGCTGTTTTTTTAATCTTAAATATTATCGATATGCTTTTTTAAATACACGAAAGTAAGTGGACACCCCTTCACATTAGTGGATTCGGTTATTTCATCCACACCCTTTGCTGACAGGTGTATAAAATCGAGCACACAGCCATGCGATCTCCATAGACAAACATTGGCAGTAGAATGGCCAGTACGGAAGAGCTCAATGACATTCAAAGTGGCACCGTCATAGGAGTAAGTTAGTCAAATCTATGCCCTGCTAGATCTGTCCCGGTCAACTGAAAGTGCTGTTATTGTGAAGTGGAAACGTTTAGGAGCAACAACAGCTCAGACGCAAAGTGGTAGGCCACACAAGCTCACAGAACGGGACTGCAGAGTGCTGAAGTAACGTCAGCACAAGAACTGTTCGTCGGGAGCTTCATGAAATGGGTTTCCATGGCCAAGCAGCCGCACACAAGCCTAAGATCACCATGCACAATGCCAAGTGTCGGCTGGAGTGGTGTAAAGCTTGTCGCCATTGGACTCTAGAGCAGTGGAAACACGTTCTCTGGAGTGATGAATCACGCTTCACCATCTGGCAGTCCGACGGATGAATCCGGGTTTGGCAGATGCCAGGATAATGCTACCTGCCCGAATGCATAGTGCCAACTGTAAAGTTTGGTGGGCGAGGGATAATGTTCTAGGGCTGGTTTTCATGGTTCGGGCCCCTTAGTTCCAGTGAAGGGAAATTGTAAACGCTACAGCATACAATGACATTGTAGACTATTCTGTGCTTCCAACTTTGTGGCAAAAGTTTTGGGAAGTCCTGTTTCAGCAATGCCTGTGCAGAAAGCGAAGTCCCTACAGAAGTGGTTTGTCGAGATCTAGCTCTATCATTACCTCATACTCCACCGCTACCTCATACTCCACCGCTACCTCTACCACTAAATCTACCTCTACCTCTGCCACTAAATATATCTCTACCACTACCACAAACTCTACCTCTGCCACTAAATCTACCTCTACCACAAACTCTACCTCTACCACTACCACAAACTCTACCTCTACCACTAAATCTACCTCTGCCACTAAATCTACCTCTGCCACTAAATCTACCTCTACCTATACCAGTACCACTAAATCTACCTCTACCACTACCACAAACTCTACCTCTACCTATACCAGTACCACTAAATCTACCACTACCTCTGCCACTAAATCTATCTCTACCATTACCACAAACTCTACCACTACCACAAACTCTACCTCTACCACTAAATCTACCTCTACCTCTACCAGTACCACTAAATCTACCACTACCTCTGCCACTAAATCTATCTCTACAACTAAATCTACCTCTACCTATACCAGTACCACTAAATCTACCTATACCAGTACCACTAAATCTACCTCTACCAGTACCACTAAATCTACCTCTACCAGTACCACTAAATCTACCTCTACCTATACCACTACCACAAACTCTACCACTACCACAAACTCTACCTATACCAGTACCACTAAATCTACCACTACCTCTGCCACTAAATCTATCTCTACCACTACCACAAACTCTACCTCTACCACTAAATCTACCTCTACCACAAACTCTACCTCTGCCACTAAATCTACCACTACCTCTGCCACTAAATCTACCTCTACCACTAAATCTACCTCTACCACTAGCACTACCTCTACCACTACCACTACCTCTACCTCTACCTCTACCTCTACCACTACCTCTACCACTACCTCTACCACTAAATCTACCACTACCTCTACCACTAAATCTACCACTACCTCTACCACTACCTCTACCACAACCACTATCTCTACCACTAAATCTACCTCTACCACTACCTCTACCACTAAATCTACCACTATCTCTACCTCTACCACTAAATCTACCACTACCACTAAATCTACCACTACCACTACCACTAAATCCTCCTCTACCACTATCTCTACCTCTACCACTACCTCTACCACTATCTCTACCTCTACCACTACCTCTACCACTATCTCTACCTCTACCACTACCTCTACCACTATCTCTACCTCTACCACTAAATCTACCTCTACCACTACCACTAAATCTACCACTACCACTAAATCTACCACTACCTCTACCACTAAATCTACCTTGACCTCTACCACTAAATATACCTCTACCACTACTTCTACCACTACCACTAAATCTACCTCTGCCACTAAATCTACCTCTTCCACTAAATCTACCTCTACCACAAACTCTACCTCTACCTATACCAGTACCACTAAAGCTACCACTACCTCTACCTATACCAGTACCACTAAAGCTACCACTACCACTACCTCTACCTCTACCTCTACCACTACCTCTACCTCTACCACTACCTCTACCACTACCACTACCTCTACCTCTACCTCTACCACTACCTCTACCTCTACCTCTACCACTACCACTACCTCTACCTCTACCTCTACCACTACCACTACCACTAACACTAAATCTACCACTAACACTAAATCTACCACTACCACTAAATCTACCTCTACCACTAAATCTACCACTACCACTACAAAATAAATTGTTCCTCAGTTCTTCCTCTACCTCTACCACTAAATCTACCTCTACCACTACCACTAAATCTACCACTACCTCTACCACTACCTCTACCACTAAATCTACCTCTACCACTACCACTAAATCTACCACTACCTCTACCACTAAATCTACCACTACCACTACCACTAAATCTACCACTAAATCTACCACTAAATCTACCACTACCACTAAATCTACCACTAAATCTACAACTAAATCTACCACTACCTCTACCACTAAATCTACCTCTACCACAAACTCTACCTCTACCACTAAATCTACCTTGACCTCTACCACTAAATATACCTCTACCACTACCTCTACCACTACCACTAAATCTACCTCTGCCACTAAATCTACCTCTTCCACTAAATCTACCTCTACCACAAACTCTACCTCTACCTATACCAGTACCACTAAAGCTACCACTACCTCTACCTATACCAGTACCACTAAAGCTACCACTACCTCTACCACTACCTCTACCTCTACCACTACCACTACCTCTACCTCTACCACTACCTCTACCTCTACCACTACCTCTACCACTACCTCTACCTCTACCTCTACCACTACCTCTACCTCTACCTCTACCACTACCACTACCTCTACCTCTACCTCTACCACTACCACTACCACTAACACTAAATCTACCACTAACACTAAATCTACCACTACCACTAAATCTACCTCTACCACTAAATCTACCACTACCACTACAAAATAAATTGTTCCTCAGTTCTTCCTCTACCTCTACCACTAAATCTACCTCTACCACTACCACTAAATCTACCACTACCTCTACCACTAAATCTACCACTAAATCTACCACTACCACTAAATCTACCACTAAATCTACAACTAAATCTACCACTACCTCTACCACTAAATCTACCTCTACCACAAACTCTACCTCTACCACTAAATCTACCTTGACCTCTACCACTAAATATACCTCTACCACTACCTCTACCACTACCACTAAATCTACCTCTGCCACTAAATCTACCTCTTCCACTAAATCTACCTCTACCACAAACTCTACCTCTACCTATACCAGTACCACTAAAGCTACCACTACCTCTACCTATACCAGTACCACTAAAGCTACCACTACCTCTACCACTACCACTATCTCTACCACTAAATCTACCTCTACCACTACCTCTACCACTACCTCTACCTATACCAGTACCACTAAAGCTACCACTATCTCTACCTCTACCACTAAATCTACCTTTACCTCTACCACTAAATCTACCTCTACCACTACCTCTACCACTACCACTAAATCTACCACTACCACTAAATCTACCACTACCACTAAATCTACCTTTACCTCTACCACTAAATCTACCTCTACCACTACCTCTACCACTACCACTAAATCTACCTCTGCCACTAAATCTGCCACTAAATCTACCTCTACCACAAACTCTACCACTAAATCTACCTCTACCACTACCTCTACCACTACCACTACCACTATCTCTACCTCTACCACTATCTCTACCTATACCAGTACCACTAAAGCTACCACTACCTCTACCTATACCAGTACCACTAAAGCTACCACTACCTCTACCACTACCACTATCTCTACCACTAAATCTACCTCTACCACTACCACTATCTCTACCTCTACCACTAAATCTACCACTAAATCTACCTCTACCACTAAATCTACCACTACCACTAAATCTACCACTACCTCTACCACTAAATCTACCACTACCACTAAATCTACCACTACCTCTACCACTAAATCTACCACTACCACTAAATCTACCACTACCACTAAATCTACCACTAAATCTACCACTAAATCTACCACTACCACTAAATCTACCACTACCTCTACCACTAAATCTACCACTACCACTAAATCTACCACTAAATCTACCACTAAATCTACCACTAAATCTACCACTACCACTAAATCTACCACTACCACTACCACTAAATCTACCACTACCACTACCACTAAATCTACCACTACCACTACCACTAAATCTACCACTACAAAATAAATTGTTCCTCAGTTCTTCCTCTACCACTACCACTAAATCTACCACTAAATATACCTCTACCACTATCTCTACCACTACCACTAAATCTACCACTACCACTAAATCTACCACTAAATCTACCACTACCACTAAATCTACCACTACCACTAAATCTACCACTACCACTAAATCTACCTCTACCAATAATTCAAATCACATTTTATTTGTCACATACACATGGTTAGCAGATGTTAATGTGAGTGTAGCGAAATGCTTGTGCTTCTAGTTCCGACAATGCAGTAATAACCAACAAGTAATCTAACCTAACAATTCCACAACTACTACCTTATACACACAAGTGTAAAGGGATAAAGAATATGTACATAAAAATTATATGAATGAGAGATGGCCGAACGGCATAGGCAAGATGCAGTAGAGTACAGTATATACATATGAGATGAGTAATGTAAACATTAAATAAAGTGGCTAGTTTTATTACATCAAATGTTTCATTATTTTTTATAAAAAACATTTTTTACCCCCTTTTCTCCCCAATTTTCGTGATATCCAATTGTTAGTAGTTACTATCTTGTCTCATCGCTACAACTCCCGTACGGGCTCGGTGTAACAGCGGTCCTCCTTCTCTTCGGTCGAAAAGGAGGAGTATTTATCGAACCAAGGCGCAGTGGAGTTTGAACACATAATTTATTAAACAAAACACGAACTTAACTAAACTAACAAAACAACAAACGGTGTAGAAAGACCTAGACAACGAACTTACATGAAACAAGAAGAACGCACGAATAGGGAACAGACTACATAAACCGAACAAACCGTAAACAGTCCCGTATGGTGCAAACATATACACAGACACGGAAGACAATCACCCACAACGAACACTGTGACAACGCCTACCTAAATATGACTCTTAATTAGAGGAACGCCAAACACCTGCCTCTAATTAAGAGCCATACCAGGCAACCCAAAACCAACACAGAAACAGAAAACATAGAATGCCCACCCAACCTCACGTCCTGACCAACTAACACACATAACAACTAACATAAATAGGTCAGGAACGTGACACTCGGGAGAGACGAAGGTCGAAAGCCATGCGTCCTCCGAAGCACAACCCAACCAAGCCGCACTGCTTCTTAACACAGCGCGCCTCCAACCCGGAAGCCAGCCACACCAATGTGTCGGAGGAAACACCGTGCACCTGGCCCCCTTGGTTAGCGCGCACTGCGCCCGGCCCGCCACACGAGTCGCTGGTGCGCGATGAGACAAGGATATCCCTACCGGCCAAACCCTCCCTAACCCGGACGACTCTAGGCCAATTGTGCGTCGCCCCACGGACCTCCCGGACGCGGCCGGCTGCGACAGAGCCTGGGCACGAACCCAGAGTCTCTGACCACTGTGCCACCCGGAAGGCCTAAATGTTTCATTATTTAAGTGGCTAGAGAGGAGTCAGTATGTTGACAGCAGCCATTCAATGTTAGTGATGTCTGTTTAACAGTGATGGCCTTGAGATAGAAGCTGTTTTTCAGTCTCTCGGTTCCAGCTTTGATGCACCTGTACTGACCTCGCCTTCTGGATGATAGCGGGGTGAACAGGCAGTGGCTCGGGTGGTTGTTGTCCTTGATGATCTTTTTGGCCTTCCTGTGACATCGGGTGGTGTAGGTGTAGTTTGCCCCCGGTGATGCGTTGTGCAGACCTCACTACCCTCTGGAGAGCCTTACAGTTGTGGGCGGAGCAGTTGCCCTACCAGGCGGTGATACAGCCCGACAGGATGCTCTCGATTGTGCATCTGTAGAAGTTTGTGAGTGTTTTTGGTGACATGTAGAATTTCTTCAGCCTCCTGAGGTTGAAGAGGTGCTGCTGCGCCTTCTTCACAACGCTGTCTGTGTGGGTGGACCAATTCAGTTTGTCCGTGATGTATACACCGAGGAACTTAAAACTTCTCCACTACTGACCCGTCGATGTGGATAGGGGGGTGCTCCCTCTGCTGTTTCCTGAAGTCCACGATCATCTCCTTTGTTTTGTTGACATTGAGTGTGAGGTTATTTTCCTGACACCACACTCCGAGGGCCTTCACCTCCTCCCTGTAGGCCGTCTCGTTGTTTTGGTAATCAAGCCTACCACTGTAGTGTCGTCTGCAAACTTGATGATTGAGTTGGAGGCGTGCCTGGCCACGCAGTCATGGGTGAACAGGGAGTACAGGAGGGGGCTGAGCACACACCCTTGTGGGGCCCCAGTGTTGAGGATCAGTGGGGTGGAGATGTTACCTACCCTCACCACCTGGGGGCGGCCCGTCAGGAAGTTCAGGACCCAGTTGCACAGGGCGGGGTCGAGACCCGGGGTCGAGACCCGGGGTCAAGACCCAGGGTCTCGAGCTTGATGACGAGTTTGGAGGGTACTATGGTGTTAAATGCTGAGCTGTAGTCGATGAACAGCATTCTCACATAGGTATTCCTCTTGTCCAGATGGGTTAGGGCAGTGTACAGTGTGGTTGCGATTGCGTCGTCTGTGGACCTATTGGGTCGGTAAGCAAATTGGAGTGGGTCTAGGGTGTCAGGTAGGGTGGAGGTGATTTGGTCCTTGACTAATCTCTCAAAGCACTTCGTGATGACGGAAGTGAGTGCTACGGGGCGGTAGTCGTTTAGCTCAGTTACCTTAGCTTTCTTGGGAACAGGAACAATGGTGGCCCTCGTGAAGCATGTGGGAACAGCAGACTGGGATAAGGATTGATTGAATATGTCCTTAAACACACCAGCCAGCTGGTCTGCGCATGCTCTGAGGACGCGGCTGGGAATGCCGTCTGGGCCGGCAGCCTTCCGAGTGTTAACACGTTTAAATGTTTTACTCACCTCGGCTGCGGTGAAGGAGAGCCCGCAGGTTTTGGTAGCAGGTTGTGTCAGTGGCACTGTATTGTCCTCAAAGTGAGCAAAGAAGTTGTTTAGTTTGTCTGAGAGCAAGACATCGTGGTCCGTGACGGGACTGGTTTTCCTTTTGTAGTCCGTGATTGACTGTAGACCCTGCCACATACTTCTCGTGTCTGAGCCGTTGAATTGCGACTCTACTTTGTCTCTATACTGACGCTTAGCTTGTTTGATTGCCTTGCGGAGAGAATAGCTACACTGTTGTATTCGGTCATGTTTCCGGTCACATTGCCCTGATTTAAAAGCAGTGGTTTGCACTTTCAGTTTTGCGCCAATACTGCCATCAATCCATGGTTTCTGGTTTGGGAATGTTTTAATCCTTGCTGTGGGTATAATGTCACCGATGCATTTTCTAATGAACTCGCTCACCGAATCAGCGTATTCGTCAATGTTATTGTACGACGCTATACAGAACATATCCCAGTCCACGTGATCGAAGCAGTCTTGAAGCGTGGAATCCGATTGGTCGGACCAGCGTTGAACAGACCTGAGCGCGGGCGCGTCCTGTTTTAGGTTCTGTCTATAGGCTGAGACCAGATGGAGTTGGTCAGATTTCCCGAAAGGAGGGCGGGGCTTTATATGCGTATCGGAAGTCAGAATAACAATGATCCCCGGTTTTGACAGCCTGGGTCGCGGGGGTGGGCTTTATATGCATATCGGAAGTTAGAATAACAATGATCCAGGGTTTTGCCAGCCCGGGTCGCGCATTCGATATGCTGATAACATTTAGGGAGCCTTGTTTTCAGATTAGCCTTGATTGTTATAATCCCCAGCTACAATAAATGCAGCCTCAGGATATGTGGTTTCCAGTGGCGCATCGGTCTACAACTACCTCTACAATTCGTAGTGGTCCTCTACATCCCGCCTACGGTAGTGGTCCTCTATACCCGCCTACAGTAGTGGTTCTCTATATCCCCCTACAGTAGTGGTCCTCTATATCCCCTCTACAGTAGTGGTCCTCTATATCCCCTCTACAGTAGTGGTCCTCTATCCCCCCTACAGTAGTGGTCCTCTATATCCCCCCTACAGTAGTGGTCCTCTATATCCCCCTACAGTAGTGGTCCTCTATATCCCCCTACAGTAGTGGTCCTCTATATCCCCCTACAGTAGTGGTCCTCTATATCCCCTCTACAGTAGTGGTCCTCTATATCCCCTCTACAGTAGTGGTCCTCTATATCCCCCTACAGTATTGGTCCTCTATATCCCCCCTACGGTAGTGGTCCTCTATATCCCCTCTACGGTAGTGGTCCTCTATGTCCCTCTACAGTAGTGGTCCTCTATATCCCCTCTACAGTAGTGGTCCTCTATATCCCCTCTACAGTAGTGGTCCTCTATATCCCTCTACAGTAGTGGTCCTCTATATCCCTCTACAGTAGTGGTCCTCTATATCCCCCCTACAGTAGTGGTCCTCTATATCCCCACTACAGTAGTGGTCCTCTATATCCCCCCTACAGTAGTGGTCCTCTATATCCTCTCTACAGTAGTGGTCCTCTATATCCCTCTACAGTAGTGGTCCTCTATATCCCCCTACAGTAGTGGTCCTCTATATCCCCTCTACAGTAGTGGTCCTCTATATCCCCCCTACAGTAGTGGTCCTCTATATCCCCCCTACAGTAGTGGTCCTCTATATCCCCCCTACAGTAGTGGTACTCTATATCCCCCTACAGTAGTGGTCCTCTATATCCCCCTACAGTAGTGGTCCTCTATATCCCCTCTACAGTAGTGGTCCTCTATATCCCCTCTACAGTAGTGGTCCTCTATATCCCCCTACAGTATTGGTCCTCTATATCCCCCCTACGGTAGTGGTCCTCTATATCCCCTCTACGGTAGTGGTCCTCTATGTCCCTCTACAGTAGTGGTCCTCTATATCCCCTCTACAGTAGTGGTCCTCTATATCCCCTCTACAGTAGTGGTCCTCTATATCCCCTCTACAGTAGTGGTCCTCTATATCCCTCTACAGTAGTGGTCCTCTATATCCCTCTACAGTAGTGGTCCTCTATATCCCCCCTACAGTAGTGGTCCTCTATATCCCCACTACAGTAGTGGTCCTCTATATCCCCCCTACAGTAGTGGTCCTCTATATCCTCTCTACAGTAGTGGTCCTCTATATCCCTCTACAGTAGTGGTCCTCTATATCCCCCTACAGTAGTGGTCCTCTATATCCCCTCTACAGTAGTGGTCCTCTATATCCCCCCTACAGTAGTGGTCCTCTATATCCCCCCTACAGTAGTGGTCCTCTATATCCCCCCTACAGTAGTGGTACTCTATATCCCCCCTACAGTAGTGGTCCTCTATATCCCCCCTACAGTAGTGGTCCTCTATATCCCCCTACACTAGTGGTCCTCTATATCCCCCCTACAGTAGTGGTCCTCTATATCCCCTCTACAGTAGTGGTCCTCTATATCCCCCCTACAGTAGTGGTCCTCTATATCCCCCTACAGTAGTGGTCCTCTATATCCCCCCTACAGTAGTGGTCCTCTATACCCCCTCTACAGTAGTGGTCCTCTATCCTCTATATCCCCCCTACAGTAGTGGTACTCTATATCCCCCCTACAGTAGTGGTCCTCTATATCCCCCCTACAGTAGTGGTCCTCTATATCCCCCCTACAGTAGTAGTCCTCTATATCCCCCCTACAGTAGTGGTCCTCTATATCCCCCCTACAGTAGTGGTCCTCTATATCCCCCCTACAGTAGTGGTCCTCTATATCCCCACTACAGTAGTGGTCCTCTATATCCCCACTACAGTAGTGGTCCTCTATATCCCCCCTACAGTAGTGGTCCTCTATATCCCCCCTACGGTAGTGGTCCTCTATATCCCTCTACAGTAGTGGTCCTCTATATCCCCTCTACAGTAGTGGTCCTCTATATCCCCTCTACAGTAGTGGTCCTCTATATCCCCCCTACAGTAGTGGTCCTCTATATCCCTCTACAGTAGTGGTCCTCTATATCCCCTCTACAGTAGTGGTCCTCTATATCCCCTCTACAGTAGTGGTCCTCTATATCCCCTCTACAGTAGTGGTCCTCTATATCCCTCTACAGTAGTGGTCCTCTATATCCCCTCTACAGTAGTGGTCCTCTATATCCCCCTACAGTAGTGGTCCTCTATATCCCTCTACAGTAGTGGTCCTCTATATCCCCCCTACAGTAGTAGTCCTCTATATCCCCCCTACAGTAGTGGTCCTCTATATCCCCCCTACAGTAGTGGTCCTCTATATCCCCCCTACAGTAGTGGTCCTCTATATCCCCACTACAGTAGTGGTCCTCTATATCCCCACTACAGTAGTGGTCCTCTATATCCCCCCTACAGTAGTGGTCCTCTATATCCCCCCTACGGTAGTGGTCCTCTATATCCCTCTACAGTTGTGGTCCTCTATATCCCCCCTACAGTAGTGGTCCTCTATATCCCCTCTACAGTAGTGGTCCTCTATATCCCCCCTACAGTAGTGGTCCTCTATCTCCCCCTCTACAGTAGTGGTCCTCTATATCCCCTCTAGAGTAGTGGTCCTCTATATCCCCCCTACAGTAGTGGTCCTCTATATCCCCTCTACAGTAGTGGTCCTCTATCTCCCCCCTACAGTAGTGGTCCTCTATATCCCCCCCACAGTAGTGGTCCTCTATATCCCCTCTACAGTAGTGGTCCTCTATATCCCCTCTACAGTAGTGGTCCTCTATATCCCCTCTACAGTAGTGGTCCTCTATATCCCCTCTACAGTAGTGGTCCTCTATATCCCCTCTACAGTAGTGGTCCTCTATATCCCTCTACAGTAGTGGACCTCTATATCCCCTCTACAGTAGTGGTCCTCTATATCCCTCTACAGTAGTGGTCCTCTATATCCCCTCTACAGTAGTGGTCCTCTATATCCCTCTACAGTAGTGGTCCTCTATATCCCCTCTACAGTAGTGGTCCTCTATATCCCCTCTACAGTAGTGGTCCTCTATATCCCCTCTACAGTAGTGGTCCTCTATATCCCCTCTACAGTAGTGGTCCTCTATATCCCCCCTACAGTAGTGGTACTCTATAGCCCCTCTACAGTAGTGGTCCTCTATATCCCTCTACAGTAGTGGTCCTCTATATCCCCTCTACAGTAGTGGTCCTCTATATCCCCTCTACAGTAGTGGTCCTCTATATCCCTCTACAGTAGTGGTCCTCTATATCCCTCTACAGTAGTGGTCCTCTATATCCCCTCTACAGTAGTGGTCCTCTATATCCCCCCTACAGTAGTAGTCCTCTATATCCCCACTACAGTAGTGGTCCTCTATATCCCCCTACAGTAGTGGTCCTCTATATCCCCCCTACAGTAGTGGTCCTCTATATCCCCCCTACAGTAGTAGTCCTCTATATCCCCCCTACAGTAGTAGTCCTCTATATCCCCCCTACAGTAGTGGTCCTCTATATCCCCTACAGTAGTGGTCCTCTATATCCCCTCTACAGTAGTGGTCCTCTATATCCCCCTACAGTAGTGGTCCTCTATATCCCTCTACAGTAGTGGTCCTCTATATCCCCTCTACAGTAGTGGTCCTCTATATCCCTCTACAGTAGTAGTCCTCTATATCCCTCTACAGTAGTGGTCCTCTATATCCCCTCTACAGTAGTGGTCCTCTATATCCCCTCTACAATAGTAGCCCTCTATATCCCCCCTACAGTAGTGGTTCTCTATATCCCCCCTACGGTACAGCAGAGAAATGACTGAACCTCTCTCTCGTTCTCCGTCCACAGTTAACACTGACACAGAAACAGCGGTGGTGAATGCCACATACACAACCAAGGAGGAAGCCAAAGTGTAAGTAGAGTAATCTGTCGGTGGTATTACAGTGTTTAAATAATGTCCCACCTGTCACTATCAGTATGGCAGAAAGGTTAGAATATCTTTTCAATGAGGGGATAATTAGTCTAAGACTAGTCAGATATGCTACGACAGTGTTTTTGGCACTGAAGACGGGTATCAGAGCCACCCTAACCCTTTTTATTTTATTGTACCTTTATTTAACTCGGCAAGTCAGAGCCCCTTACCCTTTCTCTCTTCCTCTCGTTAACTCTAACCCTCTCCCCTCGAGCCATAGAGAAGTTGACGGTCACCAGTTTGAGGACTAACCCTAACCCTTTCTCTTCTCAGAGCCGTAGAGAAGATGGCTCATCTGTTCTCTCACAGAGCTGTAGAGAAGATGGCTCTTCTGTTCTCTCCCGTTCCCGTAGAGATGGCTCATCTGTTCTCTCACAGAGCCGTAGAGAAGATGGCTCATCTGTTCTCTCACAGAGCCGTAGAGAAGATGGCTCATCTGTTCTCTCACAGAGCCGTAGAGAAGATGGCTCATCTGTTCTCTCACAGAGCCGTAGAGAAGATGACGGGTCAACAGTTTGAGGGCTAACCCTAACCCTCTCCCCTCACAGAGCCGTAGAGAAGTTGGCGGGTCAGCAGTTTGAGGGCTACTCCTTCAGGGTGTCGTACATCCTGGATATGGATGCAGCTCCGCCCCTACAGGCCTCACGGATGCGTCGGGGGTGTCGGTCGTCCAGGGTCCAGGACGGGCCCCAGCCAGGGCCCTCGGGGGGCTTCGGAGGGCCCCGACACAAACAGCATGACTTCCCCCTCCGCATGCTGGTCCCCACACAGTTCGTAGGAGCCATCATCGGCAAGGAGGGCCTCACCATCAAGAACGTCACCCAACAGACGCAGTCCAGGTAGGTTGTTGGATCAGAATGGTTCTATCTGCATTAGACACAATCCTTTGTTGGTCAAATCCAATATGAAGTATGGGGTTAATTACATTTCAGTTAAATCAGTTACTGAATTAACATGGCATTGACCCCAAACCTGAATATGATTATGTATGCAGTCTCAGCGTTTTAGTGACCTGTCTGTCTGTCTCCATCAGGGTGGACAGCCTTTCAGTGACCTGTCTGTCTTTCTCCATCAGGGTGGACAGCCTTTCAGTGACCCGTCTGTCTGTCTCCATCAGGGTGGACAGCCTTTCAGTGACCTGTCTGTCTCTCTCCATCAGGGTGGACAGCCTTTCAGTGACCTGTCTGTCTCTCTCCATCAGGGTGGACAGCCTTTCAGTGACCTGTCTGTCTCTCTCCATCAGGGTGGACAGCCTTTCAGTGACTTGTCTGTCTGTCTCCATCAGGGTGGACAGCCTTTCAGTGACCCGTCTGTCTCTCTCCATCAGGGTGGACAGCCTTTCAGTGACCTGTCTGTCTCTCTCCATCAGGGTGGACAGCCTTTCAGTGACCTGTCTTTCTCTCTCCATCAGGGTGGACAGCCTTTCAGTGACCTGTCTGTCTCTCTCCATCAGGGTGGACAGCCTTTCAGTGACCTGTCTGTCTCTCTCCATCAGGGTGGACAGCCTTTCAGTGACCCGTCTGTCTGTCTCCATCAGGGTGGACAGCCTTTCAGTGACCTGTCTGTCTCTCTCCATCAGGGTGGACAGCCTTTCAGTGACCTGTCTGTCTCTCTCCATCAGGGTGGACATCCATCGGAAGGAGAATGTGGGAGCAGCAGAGAAGCCCATCACCATCCACTCCACCCCCGAGGGCTGCTCCTCTGCCTGCCGTATGATCCTGGATATCATGCAGAAAGAGGCCAGCGAGACCAAGGAGTGAGTCTACTATAGCATCCCTACTATACCTTTACTACACCCCAACACCCCAACTACTACACCCCTACTATACCAGTACTACACCCCTACTACACCCCTTCTACACCCTCACTACACCAGTACTACACCCTCACTACACCCCTACTACACCCTCACTACTACACCCCAACTACTACACCCCTACTATACCATTACTACACACCCATACTATACCATTACTACACCCTCACTACACCCCTACTACACCATCACTACTACACCCCAACTACTACACCCCTACTATACCATTACTACACCCTCACTACTACACCCCTACTATACCATTACTACACCCCTACTATACCATTACTACACCCCTACTATACCATTACTACACCCTCACTACTACACCCCTACTATACCATTACTACACCCCTACTATACCATTACTACACCCTCACTACTACACCCCTACTATACCATTACTACACCCCAACTACTACACCCCACTATACCATTACTACACCCCAACTACTACACCCCACTATACCATTACTACACCCTCACTACTACACCCCCACTATACCATTACTACACCCCAACTACTACACCCCACTATACCATTACTACACCCTCACTACTACACCCCTACTATACCATTACTACACCCCAACTACTACACCCCTACTATACCATTACTACACCCTCACTACTATACCATTACTACACCCTCACTACTACACCCCTACTATACCATTACTACACCCCAACTACTACACCCCTACTATACCATTACAACACCCCCACTACACCCCAACACCCCCACTACTACACCACTACTATACCATTACTACACCCCAACTACTACACCCCTACAATACCATTACTACACCCTCACTACTACACCCCACTATACCATTACTACACCCCAACTACTACACCCCACTATACCATTACTACACCCCTACTATACCATTACTACACCCTCACTACTACACCCCTACTATACCATTACTACACCCCTACTATACCATTACTACACCCTCACTACTACACCCCACTATACCATTACTACACCCCTACTATATCATTACTACACCCTCACTACTACACCCCACTATACCATTACTACACCCCAACTACTACACCCCTACTATACCATTACTACACCCTCACTACTACACCCCACTATACCATTACTACACCCCAACTACTACACCCCCACTATACCATTACTACACCCCAACTACTACACCCCTACTATACCATTACTACACCCTCACTACTACACCCCTACTATACCATTACTACACCCCAACTACTACACCCCCACTATACCATTACTACACCCTCACTACTACACCCCACTATACCATTACTACACCCCAACTACTACACCCCCACTATACCATTACTACACCCCAACTACTACACCCCACTATACCATTACTACACCCCTACTATACCATTACTACACCCTCACTACTACACCCCACTATACCATTACTACACCCCAACTACTACACCCCACTATACCATTACTACACCCCTACTATACCATTACTACACACTCTCTACTACACCCCACTATACCATTACTACACCCCCACTACTACACCCCTACTATACCATTACTACACCGCTACAACACACCAACACCCTCACTACTACACCCCTACTATACCATTACTACACCGCTACAACACCCCAACACCCTCACTACTACACCCCTACTATACCATTACTACACCCCCACTACTACACCCCTACTATACCATTACTACACCCTCACTACTACACCCCTACTATACCATTACTACACCCCCACTACTACACCCCCACTATACCATTACTACACCCCAACTACTACACCCCTACTATACCATTACTACACCCGCACTACTACACCCCTACTATACCATTACTACACCCCTACTATACCATTACTACACCCTCACTACTACACCCCTACTATACCATTACTACACCCCAACTACTACACCCCTACTATACCATTACTACACCCTCACTACTACACCCCTACTATACCATTACTACACCCTCACTACTACACCCCTACTATACCATTACTACACCCCCACTACTAGACCCCTACTATACCATTACTACACCCCCACTACTACACCCCTACTATACCATTACTACACCCCCACTACACCCCAACACCCTCACTACTACACCCCTACTATACCATTACTACACCCCCACTACACCCCTACTATACCATTACTACACCCCCACTACACCCCTACTATACCATTACTACACCCCCACTACACCCCTACTATACCATTACTACACCCCCACTACACCCCAACACCGTCACTACTACACCCCTACTATACCATTATTACACCCCAACTACTACACCCCCTACAACACCCCAACACTCGCTACTACACCATTTGGTAGGCCTACATCAGAGCGCGACATCAGAGCGCGACATCAGAGCTCAACGTATGTTGAACGCTGAACGAGGGACCTCGGTTCGTTGTTTTTGTAAAGTTGTGACAGTGTTTCCTTGCAAAGTTTGATTTGATTTGTTTTGCTGTTTATATTCAGAACCACATTCCTGTAAAGATTAGAGAGGATCTCATGTTAAATACTGTTGAAGTAATATGGCTACAGGTTCATCTGCCTCACCTAAAGCCCATTCTGGTGGGAAGCTGCTATAGACCACCAAGTGCTAACAGGTTCATCTGTCTCACCTAAAGCCCATTCTGGTGGGAAGCTGCTCCAGACCACCAAGTGCTAACAGGTTCATCTGCCTCACCTAAAGCCCATTCTGGTGGGAAGCTGCTACAGACCACCAAGTGATAACAGTCAGTATCTGGATCTCATGTTAAATACTGTTGAAGTAATATGGCTACAGGTTCATCTGCCTCACATAAATCCCATTATGGTGGGAAGCTGCTATAGACCACCAAGTGATAACAGTCAGTATCTGGACAACATGTGTGAAATGGTTGATAATGTATGTGATGTCAACAGAGAGGTATATTTTCTGGGTGATTTAAATATTGACTGGCTTTCATCAAGCTGCTCACTCAGGAAAAAGCTTCAAACTGGAACCAATGTCTGTAACCTGGATCAGGTTATCAGTCAACCTACCAGGGTAGCTACAAACAGCACAGGAGTTATCAGTCAACCTACCAGGGTCGTTACAAACAGCACAGGAGTTATCAGTCAACCTACCAGGGTCGTTACAAACAGCACAGGAGTTATCAGTCAACCTACCAGGGTAGTTACAAACAGCACAGGAGTTATCAGTCAACCTACCAGGGTAGTTACAAACAGTACAGGAGTTATCAGTCAACCTACCAGGGTATTTACAAACAGCACAGGAGTTATCAGTCAACCTACCAGGGTATTTACAAACAGTACAGGAGTTATCAGTCAACCTACCAGGGTCGTTACAAACAGTACAGGAGTTATCAGTCAACCTACCAGGGTCGTTACAAACAGCACAGGAGTTATCAGTCAACCTACCAGGGTAGTTACAAACAGTACAGGAGTTATCAGTCAACCTACCAGGGTATTTACAAACAGCACAGGAGTTATCAGTCAACCTACCAGGGTATTTACAAACAGTACAGGAGTTATCAGTCAACCTACCAGGGTCGTTACAAACAGTACAGGAGTTATCAGTCAACCTACCAGGGTCGTTACAAACAGTACAGGAGTTATCAGTCAACCTACCAGGGTCGTTACAAACAGTACAGGAGTTATCAGTCAACCTACCAGGGTAGTTACAAACAGCACAGGAGTTATCAGTCAACCTACCAGGGTCGTTACAAACAGTACAGGAGTTATCAGTCAACCTACCAGGGTAGCTACAAACAGCACAGGAGTTATCAGTCAACCTACCAGGGTAGTTACAAACAGCACAGGAGTTATCAGTCAACCTACCAGGGTAGTTACAAACAGCACGGGAGTTATCAGTCAACCTACCAGGGTTGTTACAAACAGCACAGGAGTTATCAGTCAACCTACCAGGGTCGTTACAAACAGCACAGGAGTTATCAGTCAACCTACCAGGGTAGTTACAAACAGCACAGGAGTTATCAGTCAACCTACCAGGGTCGTTACAAACAGCACAGGAGTTATCAGTCAACCTACCAGGGTAGTTACAAACAGCACGGGAGTTATCAGTCAACCAACCAGGGTAGCTACAAACAGCACAGGAGTTATCAGTCAACCTACCAGGGTCGTTACAAACAGCACAGGAGTTATCAGTCAACCTACCAGGGTCGTTACAAACAGCACAGGAGTTATCAGTCAACCTACCAGGGTCGTTACAAACAGCACAGGAATGAAATCATCAACATTTATTGATCACATCTTTACTAATACTGCAGAAAGTTGCTTTAAAGCAGTATCCAGATGCATAGGATGTAGTGATCCCAATATAGTAGCCATATCTAGGAAAACCAAAGGTATTTATTTACATGTTATATTTTAGTCATTTAGCAGACGCTCTTATCCAGAGCGACTTACAGTAGTGAGTGCATACATTCCCATACTGGTCCCCCGTGGGAATCGAACCCACAACCCTGAGGGCTAGCCACTTTAATAATAACAAATTGGATGTAATAAATGTATCACTTAAACAATGCCACTTTATATAATGTTTACATACCCTACATTACTCATCTCATATGTATATACTGTACTCTATATCATCTACTGCATCTTCCCATCTTTATGTAATACATGTATCACTAGCCACTTTAAACTATGCCACTGTTTACATACCCTACATTACTCATCTCATATGTATATACTGTACACTATACCATCTACTGCATCTTGCCTATGCCGTTCTGTACCATCACTCATTCATATATCTTTATGTACATATTCTTTATCCCTTTACACTTGTGTGTATAAGGTAGTAGTTGTGGAATTGTTAGGTTAGATTACTTGTTGGTTATTACTGTATGGTTGGAACTAGAAGCACAAGCATTTCGCTACACCCGCAATAACATCTGCTAACCATGTGTATGTGACCAATAACATTTGATTTGATTTCCTATGCTCTACCAACTGAGCCACGTGGGTTTGGTAAATGTACTGCAAATTGAGAAATCATGTGACTAAACTGAATAAAAAGAAGAAACTATATTATGAAACAAAGATAAATGATATAAAGAGTGATAGTAAAAAGCTTTGGAGCTCCTTAAATTATATTTTAGGCAAAAAGCCAACTCGGCTCCTTCATTCATTGAATCAGATGGCTCATTCATCACAAACCCACTGATATTTACAACTTCTTCAATTCTTTTTTTAATTGGTAAGATTAGCAAACTTAGGCAATGACATGCCAGTAACAAACACGGACACTACACATCCAAGTATATCTAACCAAATTATGAAAGACAAGCATTGTAATTTTGAATTCTGTAAAATGAGTGTGGAAGAGGTGAAAAAATGATTGTTGTCTTTCAACAATGTCAAGCCCCCGGGGTCTGAAGACTTGGATGGAAAGTTACTGAGGATAATAGAGGACGATATTACCACTCCTATTTGCCACATCTTCAATCTAAGCCGACCAGAGAGCGTGTTCCCTCAGGCCTGGAGGGAAGCTAAAGTCATTCTGCTACCCAAGAATAGTAAAGCCCCCTTTAATGGCTCAAATAGCCGACCAATCAGCCTGTTACCAACCCAAACTTCTGGAAAAATTGTGTTTGACCAGATACAATGCTATTTTACAGACTTTCAGCTTATAGGGAAGGACATTCAACAAGCACAGCACTTACACAAATTTCTGATGATTGGCTGAGAGAAATTGATTATAAAAAATGATTGTGGGGGCTGTTTTGTTAGACTTCAGTGTGGCTTTTGACATTATCGATCATAGTCTGCTGCTGGAAAAACATGACATAATACAGAACATTAAATAGACCAGAACAGCTCAAGGACAGAACTACATCAATAAAAAATAAATTAAAAAAGGCAGATGTAGTAATTGAGTCTCCTCAACTTGTTCAACAGCCACACCATTCACTACCAGATTCAGCTGAGGTCTAGACCTTAGGGAAGGATTTTTACCAAATGCAATGCTCTTAGTTTTAGAGATGTTCAGGACCAATCTATTACTGACCCCCCATTCCAAAACAGACTGCTACTCAGGACCAATCTATTACTGACCCCCCCATTCCAAAACAGACTGCTACTCAGGACCAATCTATTACTGACCCCCCCCATTCCAAAACAGACTGCTACTCAGGACCAATCTATTACTGACCCCCCCCATTCCAAAACAGACTGCTACTCAGGACCAATCTATTACTGACCCCCCCATTCCAAAACAGACTGCTACTCAGGACCAATCTATTACTGACCCCCCCATTCCAAAACAGACTGCTACTCAGGACCAATCTATTACTGACCCCCCCCATTCCAAAACAGACTGCTACTCAGGACCAATCTATTACTGACCCCCCCATTCCAAAACAGACTGCTACTCAGGACCAATCTATTACTGACCCCCCCCATTCCAAAACAGACTGCTACTCAGGACCAATCTATTACTGACCCCCCCATTCCAAAACAGACTGCTACTCTTTGTTATTTCCCACATATTATTTAGATACTGACTGTTAGCACTTGGTGGCCTATAGCAACACAAGAAAAGGCTTTAGATGAGGTGAACCTGCAACCACAGCACTTCAATAACACTTGACATAAGATCTTCTCTAAGCGTTACAGGGATATGGCTCTGAATATATACAGTAACACCTCCCCCATAAGCGTTACAGGGATATGGCTCTGAATATATACAGTAACACCTCCCCCATAAGCATTACAGGGATATGGCTCTGAATATATACAGTAACACCTCCCCCATAAGCATTACAGGGATATGGCTCTGAATATATACAGTAACACCTCCCCCATAAGCATTACAGGGATATGGCTCTGAATATATACAGTAACACCTCCCCCATAAGCATTACAGGGATATGGCTCTGAATATATACAGTAACACCTCCCCCATAAGCATTACAGGGATATGGCTCTGAATATATACAGCAACACCTCCCCCATAAGCATTACAGGGATATGGCTCTGAATATATACAGCAACACCTCCCCCATAAGCATTACAGGGATATGGCTCTGAATATATACAGCAACACCCCCCCCCCCCCCATAAGCATTACAGGGATATGGCTCTGAATATATACAGTAACACCCCCCCCCCCCCCCATAAGCATTACAGGGATATGGCTCTGAATATATACAGCAACACCCCCCCCATAAGCATTACAGGGATATGGCTCTGAATATATACAGTAACACCTCCCCCCATAAGCATTACAGGGATATGGCTCTGAATATATACAGTAACACCTCCCCCATAAGCATTACAGGGATATGGCTCTGAATATATACAGTAACACCTCCCCCATAAGCATTACAGGGATATGGCTCTGAATATATACAGTAACACCCCCCCATAAGCATTACAGGGATATGGCTCTGAATATATACAGTAGCACCTCCCCCATAAGCATTACAGAGATATGGCTCTGAATATATACAGTAACACCTCCCCCATAAGCATTACAGGGATATGGCTCTGAATATATACAGTAACACCTCCCCCATAAGCATTACAGGGATATGAATATATACAGTAACACCTCCCCCCCCCCCCATAAGCATTACAGGGATATGGCTCTGAATATATACAGTAACACCTCCCCCATAAGCATTACAGGGATATGGCTCTGAATATATACAGCAACACCTCCCCCATAAGCATTACAGGGATATGGCTCTGAATATATACAGTAACACCTCCCCCATAAGCATTACAGGGATATGGCTCTGAATATATACAGCAACACCTCCCCCATAAGCATTACAGGGATATGGCTCTGAATATATACAGTAACACCTCCCCCATAAGCATTACAGGGATATGGCTCTGAATATATACAGTAACACCTCCCCCATAAGCATTACAGGGATATGGCTCTGAATATATACAGCAACACCTCCCCCATAAGCATTACAGGGATATGGCTCTGAATATATACAGTAACACCTCCCCCATAAGCATTACAGGGATATGGCTCTGAATATATACAGTAACACCTCCCCCATAAGCATTACAGGGATATGGCTCTGAATATATACAGTAACACCTCCCCCATAAGCATTACAGGGATATGGCTCTGAATATATACAGTAACACCCCCCCCATAAGCATTACAGGGATATGGCTCTGAATATATACAGTAACACCTCCCCCATAAGCATTACAGGGATATGGCTCTGAATATATACAGTAACACCTCCCCCATAAGCATTACAGGGATATGGCTCTGAATATATACAGCAACACCCCCCCCCCCCCCCCATAAGCATTACAGGGATATGACTCTGAATATATACAGCAACACCCCCCCCCCCCCCCCCATAAGCATTACAGGGATATGGCTCTGAATATATACAGCAACACCCCCCCCCCCCCCCATAAGCATTACAGGGATATGGCTCTGAATATATACCGTAACACCTCCCCCATAAGCATTACAGGGATATGGCTCTGAATATATACAGTAACACCTCCCCCATAAGCATTACAGGGATATGAATATATACAGTAACACCTCCCCCATAAGCATTACAGGGATATGGCTCTGAATATATGCAGCAACACCTCCCCCATAAGCATTACAGGGATATGGCTCTGAATATATACAGCAACACCTCCCCCATAAGCATTACAGGGATATGGCTCTGAATATATACAGTAACACCTCCCCCATAAGCATTACAGGGATATGGCTCTGAATATATGCAGCAACACCTCCCCCATAAGCATTACAGGGATATGGCTCTGAATATATACAGCAACACCTCCCCCATAAGCATTACAGGGATATGGCTCTGAATATATACAGCAACACCTCCCCCATAAGCATTACAGGGATATGGCTCTGAATATATACAGTAACACCTCCCCCATAAGCATTACAGGGATATGGCTCTGAATATATACAGTAACACCTCCCCCATAAGCATTACAGGGATATGGCTCTGAATATATACAGCAACACCCCCCCCCCATAAGCATTACAGGGATATGGCTCTGAATATATACAGTAACACCTCCCCCATAAGCATTACAGGGATATGGCTCTGAATATATACAGTAACACCTCCCCCATAAGCATTACAGGGATATGGCTCTGAATATATACAGCAACACCCCCCCCCCCCCATAAGCATTACAGGGATATGGCTCTGAATATATACAGTAATACCTCCCCCATGAGCATTACAGGGATATGGCTCTGAATATATAGAGTAACACCCCCCCCCCCCCCCCATAAGCATTACAGGGATATGGCTCTGAATATATACAGTAACACCTCCCTCATAAGCATTACAGGGATATGGCTCTGAATATATACAGTAACACCTCCCCCATAAGCATTACAGGGATATGGCTCTGAATATATACAGCAACACCTCCCCCATAAGCATTACAGGGATATGGCTCTGAATATATGCAGTAACACCTCCCCCATAAGCATTACAGGGATATGGCTCTGAATATATACAGTAACACCTCCCCCATAAGCATTACAGGGATATGGCTCTGAATATATACAGTAACACCTCCCCCATAAGCATTACAGGGATATGGCTCTGAATATATACAGTAACACCTCCCCCATAAGCATTACAGGGATATGGCTCTGAATATATACAGTAACACCTCCCCCATAAGCATTACAGGGATATGGCTCTGAATATATACAGCAACACCTCCCCCATAAGCATTACAGGGATATGGCTCTGAATATATACAGTAACACCCCCCCCCATTAGCATTCCTGTCTCTTCTATAGATGTTATATCCTTGTATTGCTACTGATGTATCATCAAATTAATTATCTAAGTGAGTCTCAGAAATGGCTAATATGAATGTTATCTGATGTGAGTTGGTTATTGATTTCAGTAACCTTATTTCTAAAGCTACATGTATGGCTTTACACCCCCTGCAATATTGTGGATAAAGAGTTACCTCTAACATAACCTAGAGGCTGTTCTTCAATGGAAGACTCTCCAGGCAGAATCAGGAAATCCCCAGGCCCCTTGCTTTTTTCAGTCTTTACTTACTTCCAACATGCCAAAGCCATAGTGTCTATGTCTGTGGATGACTCAACACTATACACGTCAGCTACTACAGAGTGTCTATGTATGACTCAACACTATATACGTCAGCTACTACAGAGTGTCTATGTATGAGGATGACTCAACACTATACACGTCAGCTACTACAGAGTGTCTATGTCTGTGGATGACTCAACACTATACACGTCAGCTACTACAGAGTGTCTATGTATGTGGATGACTCAACACTATACACGTCAGCTACTACAGAGTGTCTATGTATGTGGATGACTCAACACTATACACGTCAGCTACTACAGAGTGTCTATGTATGTGGATGACTCAACACTATACACGCCAGCTACTACAGAGTGTCTATGTATGTGGATGACTCAACACTATACACGTCAGCTACTACAGAGTGTCTATGTCTGTGGATGACTCAACACTATACACGTCAGCTACTACAGAGTGTCAATGTATGTGGATGACTCAACACTATACACGTCAGCTACTACAGAGTGTCTATGTATGTGGATGACTCAACACTATACACGCCAGCTACTACAGAGTGTCTATGTATGTGGATGACTCAACACTATACACGTCAGCTACTACAGAGTGTCTATGTCTGTGGATGACTCAACACTATACACGTCAGCTACTACAGAGTGTCAATGTATGTGGATGACTCAACACTATACACGTCAGCTACTACAGAGTGTCTATGTATGTGGATGACTCAACACTATACACGTCAGCTACTACAGAGTGTCAATGTATGTGGATGACTCAACACTATACACGTCAGCTACTACAGAGTGTCTATGTATGTGGATGACTCAACACTATACACGTCAGCTACTACAGAGTGTCAATGTATGTGGATGACTCAACACTAGACACGTCAGCTACTACAGAGTGTCTATGTATGTGGATGACTCAACACTATACACGTCAGCTACTACAGAGTGTCAATGTATGTGGATGACTCAACACTAGACACGTCAGCTACTACAGAGTGTCTATGTATGTGGATGACTCAACACTATACACGTCAGCTACTACAGAGTGTCAATGTATGTGGATGACTCAACACTATACACGTCAGCTACTACAGAGTGTCTATGTATGTGGATGACTCAACACTATACACGTCAGCTACTACAGAGTGTCTATGTATGTGGATGACTCAACACTATACACGTCAGCTACTACAGAGTGTCTATGTATGTGGATGACTCAACACTATACACGTCAGCTACTACAGAGTGTCTATGTATGTGGATGACTCAACACTATACACGCCAGCTACTACAGAGTGTCTATGTATGTGGATGACTCAACACTATACACGTCAGCTACTACAGAGTGTCTATGTATGTGGATGACTCAACACTATACACGTCAGCTACTACAGAGTGTCTATGTATGTGGATGACTCAACACTATACACGTCAGCTACTACAGAGTGTCTATGTATGTGGATGACTCAACACTATACACGCCAGCTACTACAGAGTGTCTATGTATGTGGATGACTCAACACTATACACGTCAGCTACTACAGAGTGTCTATGTATGTGGATGACTCAACACTATACACGCCAGCTACTACAGAGTGTCTATGTATGTGGATGACTCAACACTATACACGTCAGCTACTACAGAGTGTCTATGTATGTGGATGACTCAACACTAGACACGTCAGCTACTACAGAGTGTCAATGTATGTGGATGACTCAACACTATACACATCAGCTACTACAGAGACTGAAATGACTGCAACACTCAACAAAGAGCTGCAGTTAGTTTCAGAGTGGGTGGCAAGGAATAACTTAGCCCTAAATATTTATACAACTCAAAGCATTGTATTTGGGACAAATCATTCACTAAACCCTGAACCTCAACTAAATATTGTAATGAATAATGTGTAAATTGAGCAAGTTGAGGTGACTAAACTGCTTGGAGTAACCCTGGACTGTAAACTGTCATGGTCAAAACATATTGATACAACAGTAGCTAAGATGGGGAGAAGTCTAACACCCTCACTACTACACTTACACTACACCCCAACTACACACTACACCATTACTACACCCCTACTACACCCTCACTACTACACCTACACCCCTACTACACCATTACTACTACATCTACACCCTCACTACTACACTTACACTACACCCCAACTACACACTACACCATTACTACACCCCTACTACACCCTCACTACTACACCTACACCCCTACTACACCCTCACTACTACACCTACACCCCTACTACACCATTACTACTACATCTACACCCATACTACACCCTCACTACTACACCTACACCCCTACTACACCATTACTACCCCCCAACACCCTCACTACTACACCTACACTACACCCCAACTACACACTACACCATTACTACACCCCTACTACACCCTCACTACTACACCTGCACCCCTACTACACCCTCACTACTACACCTACACCCCTACTACACCCTCACTACTACACCTACACCCCTACTACACCATTACTACTACATCTACACCCATACTACACCCTCACTACTACACCTACACCCCTACTACACCATTACTACCCCCCAACACCCTCACTACTACACCTACACTACACCCCAACTACACACTACACCATTACTACACCCCTACTACACCCTCACTACTACACCTGCACCCCTACTACACCCTCACTACTACATCTACACCCATACTACACCCTCACTACTACACCTACACCCCTACTACACCATTACTACCCCCCAACACCCTCACTACTACACCTACACTACACCCCAACTACACACTACACCATTACTACACCCCTACTACACCCTCACTACTACACCTACACCCTCACTACTACATCTACACCCATACTACACCCTCACTACTACACCTACACCCCTACTACACCATTACTACCCCCCAACACCCTCACTACTACACCTACACTACACCCCAACTACACACTACACCATTACTACACCCCTACTACACCCTCACTACTACACCTACACCCCTACTACACCCTCACTACTACATCTACACCCATACTACACCCTCACTACTACACCTACACCCCTACTACACCATTACTACCCCCCAACACCCTCACTACTACACCTACACTACACCCCAACTACACACTACACCATTACTACACCCCTACTACACCCTCACTACTACACCTACACCCTCACTACTACATCTACACCCATACTACACCCTCACTACTACACCTACACCCCTACTACACCATTACTACCCCCCAACACCCTCACTACTACACCTACACTACACCCCAACTACACACTACACCATTACTACACCCTCACTACTACACCTAAACCCCTACTACACCATTATTACACCCCTACAACACCCTCACTACTACAAACCTACTACACCATTACTACCCCAACACCCTCACTACTACACCATTACTACCCCCAACACCCTCACTACTACAAACCTACTACACCATTACTACCCCCAACACCCTCATTACTACACCATTACTACCCCCCAACACCCTCACTACTACACCATTACTACACCCCTACAACACCCTCACTACTACAAACCTACTACACCATTACTACCCCCCAACACCCTCACTATTACACCATTACTACCCCCCAACACCCTCACTACTACACCATTACTACACCCCTACAACACCCTCACTACTACAAACCTACTACACCATTACTACCCCCCAACACCCTCATTACTACACCATTACTACCCCCCAACACCCTCACTACTACACCATTACTACACCCCTACAACACCCTCACTACTACAAACCTACTACACCCTTACTACCCCCAACACCCTCACTACTACAAACCTACTACCCCATTACTACCCCAACACCCTCACTACTACAAACCTACTACACCATTACTACCCCCCAACACCCTCACTATTACACCATTACTACCCCCCAACACCCTCATTACTACACCATTACTACCCCCCAACACCCTCACTACTACACCATTACTACACCCCTACAACACCCTCACTGCTACAAACCTACTACACCATTACTACCCCCCAACACCCTCACTATTACACCATTACTACCCCCCAACACCCTCACTACTACACCATTACTACACCCCTACAACACCCTCACTACTACAAACCTACTACACCATTACTACCCCCCAACACCCTCATTACTACACCATTACTACCCCCCAACACCCTCACTACTACACCATTACTACACCCCTACAACACCCTCACTACTACAAACCTACTACACCCTTACTACCCCCAACACCCTCACTACTACAAACCTACTACACCATTACTACCCCAACACCCTCACTAGTACACCATTACTACCCCCCAACACC